>NC_136357.1:1745000-1800000 GCF_037039965.1 Doryrhamphus excisus | reverse complement strand
AGGTGAGGCAAAGTGACTTGTGAATGAGTGGGTGTCCGTGTCTGGATCGCAGGGTCTCCATGTCAGTCGGGGCAGTAGTAAGTAACAAAATGTCCACAAAAGAAAACCAAAAAAAAAAAAAATCAGGCCTTACTTTGTTGCTTGGGTGTGTTTTCAGGTGAGTTAGTTTCCCAGTCTGTTAGTCAGATGATGTGGTGAGAGGCTGTCCCAGAGACCGAGGCGACAGGCAAAAGTTCTCAGGGAGAAGTATTATATACCAAAACACGCCCACTTACACACACACACACACTCCACCCCCTCGCTCCTCCTTTCTCCTCACTGCATAGTTTTTAAAAAAAACATGTATATGTCTTACACGAAAGTGTATAAATAAGAAAAAAAAACACCCATCATTGTTTTTCATTGATGTGAATCTTACGCACGGTATCCGACTCTTTGAATCGAATCAATTCTTTACGATCCATTGTCGAAACATTGTGGTGACGTCATAAAAATGTCAAGGAGAAGTGATGCGCAGTCTCCAGCAGGAGGATAGTGATGCAGTGACGGCTCAGTGAGCCCGGGAGGGGAGCGGGGGGGGGGGTCATTGAAGGTGCAGCCCCCCCCCCCCCCCGTGTTGCGTGGAAGAACGGGAGAGGTAAGAAAAATAAAAAACACCCACCGTGACCTTAGAATGATGTCTAATTGAAATGACATCACTCGCTAAGCCATTGACTCCTTACACCGTCAACAAACTGAAGTGAGTGACTCATAAATAAGAAGGCGAACTTTTTTTTTTGTAATTTTTTGAAGTATCTCCATTATATAAGCAGATGAGGATGAAGGGGATACTGTCATCCTCACACTGACATCTAGAGGTGCATTATAAGGGTTCAACAGCAGGTCTCTCCGTTCCTGTGGGGCCCGACGCGTTAATATTGTTTTACAGCACCATCTTGTGGCTGAAAGATGTATTGCATGGAGCAGTGACGAGTCACAGGTGTGGACGTACTGTATTCTCTCGCTTTTCTCTTTGGTGTGTCATCATGAAATATACTAAATTTATACTATTTATGTTATTTTTATTTTTATTTTTATTTTTATTTTTATTTTTATTTTTATTTTTATTTTTATTTTTATTTTTATTTTTATTTTTATTTTTATTTTTATTTTTATTTTTATTTTTATTTTTATTTTTATTTTTATTTTTATTTTTATTTTTATTTTTATTTTTATTTTTATTTTTATTTTTATTTTATCTACTTCTTATTTATTTATATTTATTTCTTTTTATATATTATTTATATTTCATTTATTTCTTTTTATTTATTTATATTTATTATTATTTATATATATTAGTATTATTTATACTATTTTTGATTTATACTATTTTTATTTTTATTTTATCTACTTCTTCTTATTTATTTTTATTTATTTCTTTTTATATATTGATTATATTTTATTTCTTTTTATATATTATTTATATGTTATTTATTTGTTTTTATTTATATATATTAGTATTATTTATACTATTTTTGATTTATACTATTTTTGATTTATACTATTTTTATTATTTTTATTTTTTATTTTTATTTTTATTTTTATTTTTATTTTTATTTTTATTTTTATTTTTATTTTTATTTTTATTTTTATTTTTATTTTTATTTTTATTTTTATTTTTATTTTTATTTTTATTTTTATTTTTATTTTTATTTTTATTTTTATTTTTATTTTTATTTTTATTTTTATTTTTATTTTTATTTTTATTTTTATTTTTATTTTTATTTTTATTTTTATTATGGCGGGGCAAACTCCCTCAAGGAGACCCAAGGAAAGTGTCCTGCTGGCCCCCAGTTTCACAACCAGGTGTCACGCCCCGTGTGGGTTTGCACGTGACAGTTTGTTTATGTTCCCTGTCTGGGTTTTGGTTTCCTTTTTGGACACTCTTATTTTGTATTGGTCTTCCTGTTTTGCCTCCTCTGCCTTGGTTGCCCCAATCATTCACACCTGTCCCTAATTTGTGTTGGTATTTAGTTCAGGTGTGTGCCTCTCCCCTTTGTTGGATCATTATCATTTGTCCTTCAGCTACCTGAGTTGCCTTTTTCAAAACCACACTGATCCACCTGAATCTGAGATTCAACTATCCGGTGGATCATGCGGTGGAGTGTGATCCCACCATATATGGAATAGGCCTCCTTTTTCAGCTTATCGGCATTCCTCACCACTGATGTACAACATGGGGTTCTGGGATTATCGCCAGTACAGCCATTGACCAACTTAAGGCCACAGCTCCCATTGTGGAGGCGATGGAGGTGGACTCTATGTCCACTGTCTCACCATCATTGTTGACTGGGGACTCCGCCGGACGCTCCCAGCAGACGCTCACAATACATTATATGTAAATGATCACAGATACATATACATATTATACACATCAAATGTGTTTACATTTCAATGTATAAAGTATCATATAAAAGTTTTTATGTGGAAAAAAAAAATCATTCCCATGAATTATATTTTATTGGTTGACGTTATGCTGCAGCAACAAACAACCGCTCATAGCGTGGAAGAAATGACTTTTTTTAATCACATATTTGACAGCAAGATGGCAAAAATACATAAACCACTGTTTTCAATCCCTAACGCATAATCCACAAGCTGTATTTATCATATATTTATTTTTGTTTTAAATGCACCGAAATTAGATTTTAGTATCTACAATAGCAACTACAATGGCCCCTCGTTGATGGGGGTTAATTGGTGGTTTGGCGACATGAAATAACCCCCCCCTATTGTCACCTTTACACGCCCGCTATTCTTTGTTTACACCACATCTCTGCTAACACAAGAGACAGCCACCGCTAGCGTAGCAAGCTCTAAACTTAAGAATGGGTTTGAAACTGAGTGGCGAAAGAGAACAAAGAGTCCACTGGGCCGGCGCCAGTTGGTGCCAGTTGGTGCCAGTTCGAGCCAATGCAATTTGCTGTGCCATCCAGTGTCACCAATAAGGTGCCTAGTGGCATGCAGTGGCTCCAACCGGCTTGTGGTGGCAAAAATTCAGAGGCAAGACAATTTCAAAATGTTTAAAATCTTTGTGTCTACCAAGTGGAACCAAATGTCACAAACAATCCTCCTATTGGAATCCGCTGGAATGTAATGGCGCCAGCCAAGTTGCGCCAATGATGCTTGGAGTCCACTGGGCCGGTGCCAGTTGGTGCCAGTTCACGCCAATGCAATTTGCTGTGGCACCTAGTGTCACCAATAAGGTGCCTAGTGGCATGCAGTGACTCCCACTGGCTCGTGGTGGCAAAAATTTGGAGGCAAGAAAATTTCAAAATGTTTAAAATCATCGTGTCTACCAAGTGGAACCAAATGTCACAAACAATCCGCCTATTGGAATCCACTGGAGTGTAATGGCGCGAGCCAAGTTGCGCCAATGATGCTTGGAGTCCACTGGGCTGGTGCCAGTTGGTGCCAGTTTGCGCCAATGCAATTTGCTGTGGCACCTAGTGTCACCTATAAGGTGCCTAGTGGCATGCAGTGGCTCCAACTGGCTCGTGGTGGCAAAAATTTGGAGGCAAGAAAATTTCAAAATGTTTAAAATCTTCGTGTCTACCAAGTGGAACCAAATGTCACAAACAATCCGTCTATTGGAATTCACTGGAATGTAATGGCGCGAGCCAAGTTGCGCCAATGATGCTAGGAGTTCACTGGGCCGGCGCCAGTTGGTACCAGTTCGCGCCAATGCAATTTGCTGTGGCATCCAGTGTCACCAATAAGGTGCCTAGTGGCATGCAGTGGCTCCAACTGGCTCATGGTGGCAAGAATTTGGAGGCAAGAAAATTTCAAAATGTTTAAAATCTTTGTGTCTACCAAGTGGAACCAAATGTCACAAACAATCCTCCTATTGGAATCCACTGGAATGTAATGGCGCGAGCCAAGTTGCGCCAATGATGCTAGGAGTCCACTGGGCCGGCGCCAGTTGGTACCAGTTCGCGCCAGTTCGCGCCAATGCAATTTGCTGTGGCGCCCAGTGTCACCAATAAGGTGCCTACTGGCATGCAGTGGCTCCAACTGGCTCGTGGTGGCCCGTAACGGTGGCAAAAATTGAGTTTGGAGGCAAGAAAATTTCAAAATGTTTAAACATTTTCGTGTCTGCCAAGTGGAACCAAATGTCACAAACAATCCGCCTATTGGAATCCACTGGAATGTAATGGCGCGAGCCAAGTTGCGCCAATGATGCTTGGAGTCCATATTTATGTTTAAATGTGATTATAAAATAATAATTCCTAATTTTCTACCGTTATGACACAATTTCTTTGACAGCCCGGATGAGCGCTATTGCCTCTAAACACCAAGACAGGCATTGAACATCTTTGGAAACATCATCTAGAACGCCGACATTGAGGTTTTAGCGGTTGTTGCCAGCCACGACGATAGCGATATCCAAACAGCACCAAAGCAGACCTACAAGAACCGATCATGACACAGCAGAGAGGACGCAAACGGCAGCAGATAAAGACAGCGTCCCCGCACGCCGAGATGGTACGTTCTCAGGACAGAACACTGAGAGCATCTGTCAGCATCTTCAGCTCATCCTTCACTCCTTCCAAGCCTCCTTGGATCTTCAAGGGGTTGTCCAGGACCTCGATGCTGCTGGTGTATGGATCGAACTTCACCGAGAAGGGGCGGGGGATACCGGCAACGTATGTCCTGATCCCAAAGAAAGATATAGATGGTTGAGAAAACGTTAACATAAATGTTTCATTTGGCTTCCTGGTACACTATGCATGCTACACACCTTGGAATGTACTATTGACGTTTCAAATACACTCCGATACTATTCTGTTTGGAGAAACACTATGTTTTTTTTTTCGCATGGCGTGTGACTAAATACTGTCAAAACACTCGCCAAAGCTACTTGTTTTTCAGGGCAGCATTGATGTGTTTGCCAAATAAAACGTCAGTATTTTGCTTAGGTAAGAAGGCCTACATTGGTAACAGCTGTCTTCTGGCCGACCTACGAAAGAAAGGCTGTGGCCTCTGGGGTTCCTTCGCTGCTTGTTTTCTGCCCTCGTCCTCGCATAACCTCACATAACCCCTTCTTGTCTTTTCCTTCTTCTCCAAATGTAGTGTACATTTTGTTGCATGTATAAGTGTAACAGGGTTATTATAAATATTGTATATATGTTAATGTTATTGTCAAGTCAAAACATTGTCCAAAATAATTTAGATAAGACAAACATGAGAAAAAAATTAATAAAAATTAAAAATACTTTCCATAGCCCTCATTAAGGAAATAACAAATTTATTTATTTTTATTTAAAATTTAATAATTTTAGTTACTTGACAAGATAGACGCAATGCAAATGGTTTAATAAGCAAATTAAATAAAATAACATAATAATACAGAAAGAAATTAAGTAAAGAATAGGTTCATAAATGCAGGTAAAAAAGGGGATAAAAATATTGTCAAAAATGTATAATGGTTAATGTACTGCTGAACATGACACTGATTTATATACCTTATATACGTACTTATATATATGTATATTATTATGTGCGTAATATTATATATATATATATTGGCTATTTAAGTTTAAAGGAAATAACTTGAAGGCTACCGTTTAGGTTAAAGCAGGGTTCTCAAACACGTGGCCCGTGGGCCAAATGTGGCCCACACAGAACACTAGTTTGAGGCCCCCGCCTTGATATGAAAGTTTAATGTTAGTGCGGCCCGCGCAAGTTTGATATGGATGCTGTATGGTATCATGTACCCAGAAAAAATTATTACGTTTGATTCATGTTCATGTTAAAGGTTAAATAACTGTTAATAGTTATCCTCCCTATCCGTGTGGAAGTGGTAAGTTTTTGGCTATTTAAGTAAAAGGGAAATAACTTGAAGGCTACCGTTTAGGTCGCTAGCTCTCTAGTTTGCGAGTTAGCATGTGTCTCAAAACCCCGCAGTTGCGCAATATGTTGTAAATAAAAAGAGTATAAATGTGACTATAGTCGTGTTTTGTCATGTCTACAGGGCTCTAATAATGCTTTGTTCATTTTAATCTGAAAAAAATCATTTGTCTACCCACCAACTATATGTGGTTTCTTAAGTTTTTATTATTATTATTATATTTATTTATTACTGATTGATTTTCTTTATTCTTGATTTGTTTATTTATTTGTTTATTATTTACAATCTTATTTTGTGTAGAAAAATAAAAATTAAGATATTTGAGAACAGTGGAATGTTTTATCAGAGCTTTTATTGTAGAAAATCGGAACCAAAGCACTGAAAAAGTTTGTATATTTTTCTGTTTTTAATAAATGCGTTGGTTTTTTTTGGAAAACCTGATGCGGCCCAGCCTTGCCCAGACCCTAGCTCCAGTGGCCCCCAGGCTTGGTCATGCTGCTGTCGCTAAATACTAAATCCATATTGAAATTACCAGGAGTGAAACGTAACCGGAGACCCGAGTCTGGGGGTCCAAAAAAACCCCAAAAGGTGAATACAGTAGGGACTTAGTCCGGACATGTCCCTGGTTTGCCCGGGCGGGGAAAGTTGACGGGTAGATTCTGCACTGAGGGCCAGCTGTTCTTAAGCTATTGAGCCAGCCTGAAATGAATGAAGGGGGGGATAAACACTCTTCAAGTGGCGGCACCAAAACAAGCCATTCACACGGAGCGCTGCCTACAGCCGCATAAATTTCACCTCCCCTCTGCTACCGTTTCTACTTTTCCCTCATTCAGCGGGACTCAGCAAAACAGGCGGAGTCGCCGCTTTGCCGTGTTTATATTGTTATTCTACCGGTTGTGGTTTACTAGTTTAGCGCAGTGATTTTCAACCACATATAGTTGGTGGGTAGACAAATGATTTTTTTCAGATTAAAATGAACAAAGCATTATTAGAGCCCTGTAGACATGACAAAACACGACTATAGTCACATTTATACTCTTTTTATTTACAACATATTGCGCAACTGCAGGGTCTTGAGACACATGCTAACTCGCAAACTAGAGAGCTAGCGACCTAAACGGTAGCCTTCAAGTTATTTCCTTTAAACTTAAATAGCCAAAAACGTACCACTTCCACATGGATAGGGAGGATAACTATTAACAGTTATTTAACCTTTAACATGAACATTAATCAAACGTAATAATTTTTTCTGGGTACATGATACCTTACAGCATCCATATCAAAATTGCGCGGGCCGCACTAACATTGAACTTTCATATCAAGGCGGGGGCCTCAAACTAGTGTCCTGCGGGCCACATTTGGCCCGCGGGCCGCGTGTTTGAGACCCCTGTTTTAACCAATCCGATTAAGGCTCAAACGGAAAGTTGTCAGACTGCGTTCTTCTTTGTGGTGTTTTTCTTCTTCTGTTGTTTATTGGCGGTTGGCAAGCAGCTTTCGTGTGCATTAGTGCCATCTGTGGAACAGAATCTAAACCCTTCTATACTTTATTCACAAGTCCAGTTTTATTAAAAAAGAAAATATATATCTATATAAAACATGTCCTGAGTTTAATTATAAAATATGATCAAGATTGAATTTGATCTTTTCCTGTTTAAATTGATCCCGGGTGCGTTCTTTCAGCGCATGCTCAGATATGACGTAACACGCAGATCCAGACGTTCTTCACTTTTAAAAATGGAGGCCAGCAATTGGCACTGGACTAAGCAAAGTTTTGTTTTTGATTCAAACTAAATTTCAAGACTGGACAGACGAAAAAACAATGGCAATACGGAGTTATTCCAACAAGTGAAAGAAAAACTCGGGGAAGCCGGTATCACGTGATGTTGATGTTTACGTTTTACTGGGCATGCCCTGTTGACTATTCTGTTTGATTTTCATGGCGCATGTAGACAAGAGATTGGAATATTCCTTTCCATGAATACCATTGTTTCCCAAGAAAGGTCATTCGTAAAGAGAAAAAGTGGTGATGTAAAAACATGGCTACTGTGGAGTGTCTGTGGTGTAAAGACTGGCAGAGCAATGTAATATTGGTCCGTGTGGCAACACCTGCCTTGTTCCTCCCATAGACTTATTGATGCACGTGTGAGGTCGTGGTGACATTTTGGAACATTTTTGGTTAGTGGTGTGCCACAAGATTTTTACAATGTAAAAAAACGTGCCACGGCTCAAAAAAAGGTTGAAAAACACTAGGAATTGAGTACCTGAATTTCTCCTTTGCGTCAGAAAAACTCTCGGATACAAAGTAGACCGGTTGGTATGTTTGGTCTTGGTAGGGCTGCACTGCTGCAACTTCCGGACAGAACTCTCTGGTCTCCGGTTCATCGGAAAGAGAGTGCTGCACACAGGGAATTGAATCAAAGGCGTGCTCGATTGCTACATTCAGACACACACACAGAGAGAGAACATACTGTACGTACCACAAGCTCTCCATAAGAAGAAAGTAGTCCAGCGCCGTAAGCCCTCACTTCTCCATTCTGTTTGCACAAGCCGTACTCCACAGTGAACCAGTAGAGCTGGTAGAGGACAGGAACACAAGGATCGTGTCTGAGAAAACGAAATGCACCAGAGTGGACTCTGGACTGTTCTTGGTCTTACTGTGGATAGTTTCTCAATATCTTCATCTGAAGCGCCAAGAGATGCCAGGCCGAGATTCTGCACAAAATAATCCAATTCATGTGTTTTTTTTTGTTTGAGAAGCAAAAACCCTGACGGCCCACAAATATATACTCACATGCACGAGCTGCACAAACGAGCTGTATTACAAATTATGTCTTCTTAAAGATAATGACTGTTAGTTCACATCATTAACGGGGTGTTTAGTATATTGCATTATCGTTAACGACAAACATTATAGAACATTTACAGTCATACCATTGCTAAATACAAGGATGAAGAGTCTTGAACCAGTCATGATGTGCTATATATATATCACTATATTGACACTTACTACAAAAAAAATAAAAAATAAAAAATAAAAAATAAAAAATAAAAAATAAAAAATAAAAAATAAAAAATAAAAAATAAAAAATAAAAAATAAAAAATAAAAATAAATAAAAATAAAAATAAAAATAAAAATAAAAATAAAAATAAAAATAAAAAATTAAAAATAAAAATTAAAAATTAAAAATTAAAAATTAAAAATTAAAAATTAAAAATTAAAAATTAAAAATTAAAAATTAAATAAAAAATAAAAAATAAAAAATAAAAAATAAAAAATAAAAAATAAAAAATAAAAAATAAAAAATAAAAAATAAAAAATAAAAAATAAAAAATAAAAAATTTAAATTTTTAATTTTAAATTTTTAAAAATTACTTAAACTATGTAAGGATGAATAAGGATGAAGAGTCTTGAACCAGTCATGATGTGCTATGTATATATATCACTATATTGACACTTACTACAAAAAATAAAAAATTAAAAATTAAAAATTAAAAATTAAAAATTAAAAATTAAAAATTAAAAATTAAAAATTAAAAATTAAAAATTAAAAATTTAAAAATTACTTAAACTATGTAAGGATGAATAAGGATGAAGAGTCTTGAACCAGTCATGATGTGCTATATATATCACTATATTGACACTTACTATGGTACCCATTATGGCATTGGATGCTCATATCACCTTGTCAAATAAAACTAAAAAAATTAAAAATAAAAAAACTAAAAACATCAAATTAAATTAAATTAGGAAAGCAGGAAGTGAACAAATGTAATAGTTACTGATTGTAAAAGTACCAGGTGGAAGGGTAGGATTTAATAAGCTGTGCTTCTTCCTACTCCTTTTGGACATGTGGAACTGGGAACTGATTATGGGATGCATTCAATTGTAATCTGATGCATGTTCAAATGAAATAAAACCATTACCATTACCATTACCATTACCATTACCATTTCCATTCCCAATTTGATCACAGTCTTACCTGGGAAAATTGGGCAAACGTGCGGTCGGCCAACATGGGGACGTGGCCGAGAAGTTCATGGACGCAGTCGCTTGATGGAGAAAGAGTTAATGAGTTAATGTCCTTCATAACATTTCATATTTGCCCTGCACATTTCTGAATGTGGCTGCAGATAAAATAACCATCCATTGATACGTCCATTTTATGTACCGCTTGTCCACATTAAGGCTGCATGGTGGTCGAGTGGTTAGCACGCAGACCTCACAGCTAGGAGACCCGAGTTCAATTCCACCTTTGGCTATCTCTGTGTGGAGTTTGCATGTTCTCCCCGTGCATGCGTGGGTTTTCTCCGGGTACTCCGGTTTCCTCCCACATTCCAAAAACATGCTAGGTTAATTAGCCACTCCAAATTGTCCATAGGTATGAATGTGAGTGTGAATGGTTGTTTGTCTATATGTGTCCTGTGATTGGCTGGCATCACAGATGATCTGGAGTCTAAATTTCTAAATGTTAGAACTGTTGTTGCCCAGCGTGGTTGGAGAACGACCGTTGTGCATAATAATAGGTGGTTCGTGTAAAGGGTGGCAAATGGCTCCTTAGTGGCCATCTTCCCATTGAATGAGACAATCTTTGGGGGAGAGATGTTAGGACATCGTTGTAAGCTCTCTGTTTACAATCCAACCTTTATAATTCAACACACAGTACATTCATTCATTCATTTTCTTGGGGCGAGAGGACACCCTGGACTGGTGGCCAGCCAATCACAGGGCACATATAGACAAACAACCATTCACACTCACATTCATACCTATGGACAATTTGGAGTGGCCAATTAACCTAGCATGTTTTTGGAATGTGGGAGGAAACTGGAGTACCCGGAGAAAACACTTCAATGGCAGCCTGACCCGCCTCCGCTGACGGCTCGTGACCGAGTCCCTGCTGATTTGGTCCAACAGTAAGTTTCTTAGCAGTGTTGGTGGTGTAGTGGTTAGCATGGCTGCCTTCCAAGCAGTTGAGGCGCGTTTGATTCCCAGTCAATGCAGCAATTTTTAGTCTCGGTTAGGTTTCACCTAACCAGGGTTAGAGGTTAGAGTTAGGGTTAGCGGTTAGGGGTTTAGGGGGTTAGGGGGTTAGGGCGTTAGGGTTTAGGGTTTGGGGTTTGGGGTTTGGGGTTTGGGGTTTAGGGTTTCAGGGTTTCAGGGTTGGGGTTAGGGGTCGGGTTGGGGGTCGGGGTTAGGGGTTAGGGAATAGGGTTAGGCGTTAGAGTTAGAGTTAGGGTTAGGGTTAGCGGTTCGCGGGTCGCGGATCACGGATTGGGGTTAGGGGTTAGGGTTTGGGGTTTGGGGTTTAGGGGTTAGGGGTTAGGGGTTTGAGGTTAGAGTTAGGGGGTAGGGAATAGGGTTGGGGTTAGAGCTAGGGTTAGCGGATTGGGGTTAGGGAATAGGGTTAGGGTTAGGGTTTAGGGGTTAGCGGTTAGCGGTTAGGGTTTAGGGGTTAGCGGTTAGCGGTTAGGGTTAGGGTTTAGGGGTTAGCGGTTAGGGTTTAGGGGTTAGAGTAAGGGGTTAGAGTTAGGGGTTAGGGAATAGGGTTGGGGTTAGAGTTAGGGTTAGCGGGTTGGGGTTAGGGAATAGGGTTTAGGGTTTAGGGTTTAGGGTTTAGGGTTTACTGTTTAGGGTTTAGGGTTTAGGGTTTACGGTTTAGGGGTTAGGGGTTAGGGTTTAGGGGTTAGGGGTTAGGGGTTAGGGTCTTATTGGCCATATGCCTCCCATAACGCTCCTTTCAGCCCATTTCGTTTTTCCGGTTGCCCTTTTACGTCATACATAAACAAAGCATCACGGCCAAGTTGCCAGTTGCCATGATAAACAACTTCTGGGTTGTTTTTTTTTAAGTTTCTTTCAACTTCCCAAGTTCCCTGATGTTTTGTGCTTGTTTTCAGAGACGTAGTCGCTGATTCCTTTCACTTCGACATCTTCTCTTAAGTGACCAACGACAAATTTAACTACTTTTTCTGGCGTCGTTGAGAGTTTTCTGATATTTGGGACCGCAAAAAACAAAAGTACATATTGTTCTGTATTGTGTGGCCTCACAGAGCAACAGCAGGTACTGTTGACAGGTCAGCTCTAATGTGAGGTTATTACGCATATGCAAATTATGCTTGATGGGTGTGAAAAAGCCATCTCAGGTGCCAAGAGTCGCCACTCATGAGCCCTTTTGCCACAACGAAGGTGAACAACTTACACCCACTCAGTACACCCACCTGAGACAAATTTAGAAATGAGCCTTTTGGATTCAACAAAGAAGAAGCATTGACTGACACCCACGCATGCACGGGAAGACCTATGTCTCCTGGCATACATCGTGGTAGTCTACAGTCATACATTTATAACTGTCATTCATTTATAATTAGTCTCTTCCTTCAGGATTTTATTAGACAAAGTATAGACACTTTGTTGTTGCGTTGGTGTACTCACGGCTCGGGGGAATGCATCGGAGAGGAGCCGTGCCGAATGTACTGGGTGCACTGGAACACCCGGAATGCCAAGCTGGCGAGGAAATCTCTAGCTGAGAGCAAACCCGCCACCGGACGCAGCTGAAAGCCGGTACGCTCTGTTGGTTCATGCCATAAGACAAAAAGTGAGCTTTGCATTGTTTTTTTTAAATTCTATGATTCCATGTTTTTACCTTTAAGGAAGCGGGACACGTCTTCCAGCTGAGGGATGTTGTTTGGACTGTACCCACAATGCTTTTCCAGCAGACAGAAGGCCTCGAGGTACTCACTGCAGGCATGGGTGGAGTACAAGTCCCTCAGAGTGGAGAAGACTTCCCGCCTGATAGCAGATTTTTAACATGGGATACATACGGACAATGTTTGGGGAAGTTCTTGTGAGGGAACGTTGCACAAGAACAGAAAACAGAAAAATTAAGTTCTCCAGTCATGCTTGACAGCGCGGTTCATCTGTAAATAACGTGCCAAAAGAGCCATGAAAGACACGTCGCATAACCTGCGGTCACTGCGTCACTCTCTGTGGGCACCGAGTGGATGCAATGAAACGGTACCGAGGACTAACCGCGTAACTTGTGACGTGTTTGCATTAGTTGGACAATTTCAAATCAAAATATACAACAGCAAATATACTCACCATGTGCCAATTTCGTCTTCTGTATAATCCACTCTTGGAATCGGCTCCCCACTGCGGACAAACAGTAGCGACATTATTTATTCTGGAATACACAGACGTCTGTGAGTAGATATCGCTTACTGTCTGTATCCGAAGGCGATGTCGCCGATCATTTTTCTCCTCTGTCTGTAGACTGGGTCCGTGAAACCCTGTTCAAATCAAATATGATAAGAACTGATCTCATTTTCCTTGCTTATGACATCAAAAACTATAAATTGGTAGAGGTACCTAGGCTAATCATACATAAATATAGAGGTAATAATTATCATTATTATTATCATTAATTATTACTTAACAAGAAGATACTGATGTTTGGGTTGGTCACCTGTCCAGACACAGTCTCAAGTTTTTGTTTTTTTAATGCACAAGATTAGACACATGCAAGGTCAGAATGAAAACAAATATTACATTCATTCATTCATTTTCTACCGCTTTTCCGAACGATATCCGTGACTGATTAATCATCTTATTTGGGCCTAAGAATAATTTACACCAATTTTTATACAAATTAATTTGTAATTGTGAAATATGGAAAAAAAATCTCCTCCCATTCCATGTGGAAGTGGTAATTTTTGGGGCTTTTTATTGTTCTAATATTATATTATTATTATATTTATTGATGAACAAAATTGAACAAAAAAACAAAACATGCTAGGTTAATTAGCCACTCCAAATTGTCCATAGGTATGAATGTGAGTGTGAATGGTTGTTTGTCTATATGTGCCCTGTGATTGGCTGGCCACCAGTCCAGGGTGTACCCAAAGTCAGCTGGGATAGGCTCCAGCATACCCTAATGACCCTAATGAGTACAAGCTATGTAGAAAATGGACGGACGAGGTGGAAATGTAAAAAAAACAAACTAATATCAATAAATTCTCAGCAGTGACGTCTGATCAGGTGATGGCCTCATCTGTCAGAATGAAAACAAATATTACATTCATTCATTCATTTTCTACCGCTTTTCCGAACGATATTCGTGACCGATCAATCATCTTATTTGGGCCTAAGAATAATTTACACCAATTTTTATACAAATTAATTTGTAATTGTGAAATATGGGGAAAAAAATCTCCTCCCATTCCATGCGGAAGTGGTAATTTTTGGGCTTTTTATTGTTCTAATATTATATTATTATTATTATATTTATTGATTAACAAAATTGTTTTTTGTGTTGTTTATCGATATTCATTCATTTTCTACCGCTTATCCTTACGAGAGTCGCGGAGGGGTGCTGGAGCCTATCCCAGTTGTCTTCTGGCAAGAGGCGGAGTACACCCTGGACTGGACTGGTGGCCAGCCAATCACAGGGCACATATAGACAAACAACCATTCACACTCACATTCATACCTATGGACAATTTGGAGTGGCTAATTAACCTAGCATGTTTTTGGAATGTGGGAGGAAACCGGAGTACCCGGAAAAAAACCCACGCATGCAAACTCCACACAGAGACGGCTGAGGGTGGAATTGAACCCTGGTCTCCTAGCTGTAAGGTCTGCGCGCTAACCACTCGACCGCCGTGCCGCCTAATGATGATTATAATAATGATAATAATGATAATAACAATAATAATATTACAATGATAATAATAACAGGGGAAAACAAGACTGTGGCATGAACATGATTATATCTTGCAAAAAGGGGAAGGCATTTATTAGCTTTTGCTTCAGCCTACTCCTTTTGGGCTTGTGATTAGATAGTTGAATACAAATGTAAATAATGGAAAGTTATATTTTGATTGGTGTTTCGTGTATTTGCCCAAATAAATATAATAATAATAATAAAAAAAAACAATCGTTCCGCTGCGTTCGTCGTATGCGAGGACAACTTACAGGATGATCATGATCCAAGTCCGGATCAAATTTGGTGACCAGATGGTGACATTTATCCAAATCTGCTATTTTCTTTGGAAACCAGTGAACTGGAAAAAAAAAAAAAATACGGAAAAGTTAGAGTCAGGTATTGCAATATTGTAAAAACAAGGTAACTATGCAAACATCTAAATCATTCATGGAAATAGGAGTAAATATTTTTAATCACTGAGTACACACGCCCGGGGGGGGGGGGGGGGGGGGCTCATCACTATGAGGTTTTGAGAGGACAATTACAGTAGAGTTCATAAAAAAATATTTTTTATTATATTATATTATAAAATATTATGTATAAGAATCGGAACACAGTACATGATTTAACATGCAGTACTAGGTCACAAATTTATCAGTATCTCAATAAATATTACAATAAAAACAATGTTGCATACCTTATTTAGGTACGCTATTTAGGTCCATTCACGATATGGAGATATAAAGACGGGATAGGATTAGTTCTGCTTCTTCCTACTGCTTTTCAGACATGCTGAATTGTGATGTTCCTTAATGTAACTTAAGCATGTCTGGTTCGGTTAGATGATGGGGCAATAATAATATACTGTAAATTAGAGGCTAGAAACCCTCTTTTTATTTCAAAGAAAACTTCTTTAAAACTTTTATTTTATAAGCAGCATGATCAAAGACCGCCGCACAATATAATTCAAATCTGAAAGTAGATATGTTGATTATGTTGACTAAACTAATCATTGGGCGTACATTCAAATAAATTATACTATAAAATTTGACCTCATTAGGCCGATTAGTAGCATGAACCAGTAGTTCACGATCCTCAACTGTTGAACTCGGTGGCGTCATTAGGTCTAAAATGTTCTTAAGCCCCCTTAAATAATTATAAATAATTGTATATTTTTTATTGATTTTTTAAAAATTTTTTAATTGATCTTTTTTTTAACAAAAAATCTCTGACAAAGTTCATAAAATACGTCAAAAGCAGGCTAAGAAGCAAGCCAATAGGCAGGCTAATACTAGCCTACTACTACTACTACTACTACTACTACTACTACTACTACTAGTAGTAGTAATAATAATCAGAAAAAGAATAATGATGATAGTAATAATAATAGGCGAATTAATAATATAATAATGATTATTATATAATTGATCACTGTCCACTGGTTTTGCAGTGTAGATTGTGTGTTCTGGTTCTTGTTCCTTATTTGTTTTTTGGATATTTTGATTTTTTTTAATGTCTACTACATTCATTCATATCATTTCATTCATATCCTGTGCCTCCCCCATTTTTCAAATTTATGAGATGCTGAAAATTTGCAGTGAATCTACAGAAAGTAAGTGTTTGACTTTCTGAATTGAACTACTGAACTTTATTATATGATATGCTAATTTATTGAGATGCACCTGTATATAATTATACCGCATAACATTCTAAAATATATATTTTTCCTGTAAGAACAAGAATGAAAAGTTTTACATTTGACTTCTTTGGTCGTCTTGACATCTTCTGCGTTTCTTCTGATGGAGCTGATGAGGGTGCTGACGTCTGAGAGGTGAACCTCACAGCGGACAAAGTACTCCAAGCGGTGAAGGCTGTCTTTCGGCTTGCGGCACGGCCGCGTCTCCAAGTGGTGGATCTTTGCTTCAAATGTCTGAAACGCAGCAACACGATGGCTCTAGTTCACAGTTCCACATGTCCAAAAGGAGTAGGAAGAAGCAAAGCTTATTAAATCCTACCCCTCCATCTGGTACTTTTACAATCAGTAACTGTTACATTTGGTCACTTCCTGCTTTCATAATATAGGTTAAGTTTTTTTTTATAAAATAAAATAAGATAAAAATTTTATTACAAAATTATTATATATTTTTATATTTATTTTTATATATTTAATTTATATATATAAATCAATTTATAATAATAATTTATTTATTAATTTATTAATCTATTATAAACAATTTTTAATAACAAAAATTATAAAGATTTTTATAATAACTTTTATTTATTAATTTATTATAAAAATTTTATAATATTTTTTTATTAAATTGTATCTTATTTTATTTTATTTTATTTTATAAAATTTAATTGAAAAAATAATATAATAAATTTATTAATTTATAGATTTATTATAAAACTTGTATTTTTATAAAAAATTATGATAAAAAATTATAATAACATTTATTTATTAATTTATTATAAAAAAATATTTTTAAATTACATTTTTTATCTTATTTTATTTGATTTTATTTGTATAAAATAAAATAAAAATTTAAATTTTTATTTTATTTTTACATTATTTACTTGAATTGGCTCATCGTTGTGCATTGTTTGAGGTCCTTACTCAATCCATTCCATAGTTTGATTCCACATACTGAAATGCTATGGCATTTATAACGGGGTAAGGTGGTGCGTTCGCGTACCTCAAAAACTTTCAGAGTCCTCGACAGGACGGACGTCTTGTTGCTGACTAAAGTGAAGAAGAGGTTGAGGAGGGCTTTTCCGTCGTCCTCCTCGAAGACAATCTGCTCGCTGGCCTCCGCGACCTCGGCTGCGGCGGCGGCGGCGGCGGCTTCGCGCTCCTTCCGTGCGTCATCGATCAAGCTCTGCCGTCTTCCCAGGTACCTTTGGGACTGTGAAGGGGACTCTAAAGGTTATGGAGGCATCTATTTGGTAGCTTTGAAAAAAACAATCATCGGCGAAGAGTGGGGTCGTCACCAAATTTGGAATATTTTGTATTTATATTACATTACCGAATGCGTACTAGAACCTAAAATATAAGTTTTAATTCGTTTCGCTTTCAGTTACAGTACATTTAAGCCAGAAATGCAAAAATACTCACGATTTGTCGGCTTTATAATTGTATTTAAACAACATTTTCACATCAATTATTGCTTCTTTTCCTTTTTTACTTCATGTATTACACACACAAATACTATCAGAACATTTTCGCTACACATAATTGAATTGTGGACGTTAACCAAAAGTGCCAAAAGGTTTAAAAAGCTTTTTCTTACCGTTACAGAGTCCGACCTCTCCAGCTCGGATGCCGCCCTGCGGAGGCTCTTGGAGGAGGACGTGGAGCTGCTTGAAAGTGGCATCTTGCGTCCTTGGAGGCGTCTTACAAATCCAAGATAAGGTGAGGCGCAAACGAATGTCCTGTGCTTCCAGAGGGTTGGTTGGTTTTTTGTTTTTTTTTGTTCAGACAGAAGAGTCCGTCTTTTTATACGCTCATTTGTTTCCTGTTAGTGACGTCAGGCACTCGAACTGCCTTCTAATCAATCAACACGCATGACAGTGTGGACTGTATGAACGTTTTTAAACATACACGGAAAGTGGATTTGAAAGGCTTTCAAAATGCAAGTGGGTTTTTCATAGAAAATATATATGTTTGTGTGTGTTTTTTTTGTCTAAATGTAAAATACTACCTTACCTTACATTACATTACATTAACACTGCATGAAAAAGCTGTTATTACATGTGGAAGTGGTAAGTAAAGAAGAAATAAATACCCACTTACCCAATACCCGACTGGTTAGCTCGCTGGCTGATTAGCTTGTTAGCTTGCTAGATTGCAGCTGTCTCGAGTAAGGTGGGCAAAACCGTTCATTTCAGTGAACCGGATCATTCCAATCAATTCATTCAGTAAAAAGATCCATTCATTTTGTTCATTTTGTTCATTTTGTTCATTTTGTTCATTTTGTTCATTTTGTTCATTTTGGTCATTTTGGTCATTTTGTTCATTTTAGTCATTTTGGTCATTTTGGTCATTTTGTTCATTTCGGTCAATTTGGTCGTGTCGAGTCAGTCCGTTCACTCATGTTCATGTTCATTTCAGTGAACCGGATCATTCCGATCCATTCAGTAAAAAGATCCGTTCATTTTGTTCATTTTGTTCATTTTGTTCATTTTGTTCATTTTGTTCATTTTGTTCATTTTGTTCATTTTGTTCATTTTGTTCATTTTCTTCATTTTCTTCATTTTCTTCATTTTCTTCATTTTCTTCATTTTCTTCATTTTCTTCATTTTGTTCATTTTGTTCATTTTCTTCATTTTCTTCATTTTCTTCATTTTCTTCATTTTCTTCATTTTCTTCATTTTCTTCATTTCGGTCATTTCGGTCATTTCGGTCAGTCCGTTCACTCATGTTCATGTTCATTTCAGTGAACCGGATCATTCCGATTCATTCAGTAAAAAGATCCGTTCATTTTGTTCATTTTGTTCATTTTGTTCATTTTGTTCATTTTGTTCATTTTGTTCATTTTGTTCATTTTGTTCATTTTCTTCATTTTCTTCATTTTCTTCATTTTCTTCATTTTCTTCATTTTCTTCATTTTCTTCATTTTCTTCATTTTCTTCATTTTCTTCATTTTCTTCATTTTCTTCATTTTCTTCATTTTGTTCATTTCGGTCATTTCGGTCATTTCGGTCAGTCCGTTCACTCATGTTCATGTTCATTTCAGTGAACCGGATCATTCCGATTCATTCAGTAAAAAGATCCGTTCATTTTGTTCATTTTGTTCATTTTGTTCATTTTGTTCATTTTGTTCATTTTGTTCATTTTGTTCATTTTGTTCATTTTGGTCAATTCAGTCAATTCGGTCAATTCGGTCATGTCGAGTCAGTCCGTTCACTCATATTCACGTTCGTTCCGACTCAACAGCGCAACAACACATAATGACTAGTGGTGTTTCGGTCATGAACGAACATGTCAAAACAACTAGTTCTTTTTTTGAACGGAATGAACGAGGTCACTGACTGTGTCGTTCAATCTCTCGGTCTCGGTCTTTCAGTCAGCTAACCCCACCCACAGAGCGAGGCGCAACGATAGGATAAGACAGGCAAGCACGCAGATAGTCCCGCCCTCCAAAAGGAACGATGAACTGACTCTCCAGCCAATCAAAAAAAGCATTTGCAACTGAATGGACTGAACAGGTATTTTAAGACTGGTGATCTCATGCATTCTGTTCACAAAAAAGAACTAGTTCTTTTGACCTGTTCGTTCATGATTGACACACCACTAGTTTCGAGTCCCTGTAGCATAAGAGTTGTAATGTGGTGTAAACAAAGAATGATATGAGTGTAAAGGTGAACACAGGGCTGTTATTTCATATCTATGGGGCTTTTAGTAATGTTAAAGACATATTTTAAAAAGTCATAAACTGGTTTTGTAAACTTTAACTACGAAAATAATCAATGTATTAACTCATTCAATGCAATCCCAGCTATTTCCAATGATCACATTTGCAATTAAACCGTGTGTGTAGATGTGTTAAAAATTCCCTAAAATGCGTAACCTTCTGCACGCTACACTCCTCCATGCTCTTCGACTTCCTTGCTGTCGAGAAATTATTTCATGAGGTCAGGTCTGTAACCAATTAACCACTCTAAACGAGGAACGACTGTAGGGTTAGGGTTAGGGTTTCACCAAAACATATGTACTGTCGGAAGTTGCCTTTAGCCATTAGCAGCAGCTCTTTGTTCCCATGGATGCCAGGCAACTACAGAGGCTCTTGGACTTGAGCTACAATTGCTAACATGCCCGTCATCATGTTATTATTACATTATTATTATTTGTGATGGTCTACTGAGTAAACATATAGGCTGATAAAATCACTTATACATATTTATCCAAGTCTTCAGGTCTTTGTATAAATATTCCTATACAGAAAAAAAGTCAACTGCAAAATTTAGTCACTTTATCAAGTCAATCCAATCTGTACAGCTCTGCAAAATTAGATTTAATTGAAGGGTGGACACACAAGCACATTGGGCACTGTCCCTTTCCCTGCGAGGTCTGTCTCTTACCTCAGCAACAAGCGCATCGCATAAATTTGCAGCCCTAACGTGATTGTGAAGTGATGTAGCCAGGTAAAAAGATTAGCCGTGGACCTCTGATCAAATGCAACCTTGCCAGGGTGCAGAGGAGGCAAGTGGATGAGTGTGACACTTCGTTTTCCATCCCCGAATCAACAGGCTGGGACCGCGCTGTTGCCTCAGGCTCGCCGCTTACTCTGCTACACTTACTGTAGTGTCTCACCACTGTAACATCACTGAATACTACATTTGATTTGTATTTTTTATCTCATAATAGGCCATTGTCAAACATAAAACAGCAATAATTTATTAATTAATCAATAAAAATCCCTGTTAGGGAGCGAGGGAGCGATGTTCAAACCACAATGACCAACCAAAAAAAGATGGTTTGATGATATTAGATTGTCCTTGAAACTAAATAAAACTAAAATCATGCTGTTTGCTAACAGCAGAAAGGACACACATCAGCAAATACAAATGGATGATGTGGACATTGAAAGGGTGAAGGAAAATACATTTCTGGGGATCACAATAGATGAAAATATGAGCTGGAAACCTCATATTACAAATATACAACATAAGGTGGCCAGAAATATTTCAATATTGAACAAAGCAAAATTTGTTTCTCAATCAGAAATCACTCCACACTCTTTATTGCTCTCTGGTTCTACCATATCTTACTTATTGTGTGGAAATATGGGCTAATAACTATAAAAGCAATCTTCACTCGCTGAATGTACTGCAAAAAAGGTCAGTAAGGATAATTCATAATGGCGCCTACAGAGAACATACTAACTCCTTATTTCTAAAATCACAAATACTTCAACTTGCTGATATAGTTCATCTTCAAACAGCTAAAATAATGCATAAGGCTAAAAATAAGCAATTAGCTAAAAATGTCATCCAATACTTCTCGCCAAGAGAGGAGAAATATGATCTCAGGGAAGAAGTACATTTGAAACACTTCTATGCTAGGACTACGTTATGCTAGCCATAGCATTTCAGTATGTGGAATCAAACTATGGAATGGATTGAGTAAGGACCTCAAACAATGCACAATGATGAGCCAATTCATTCATTTATTTTCTACCGCTTTTCCTCACGAGGGTCGCGGGACGATGAGCCAATTAAATTAAATTAAATTAAATAATTAAATTAAATTAAATTGAATTGAATTGAATTGAATTGAATTGAATTGAATTGAATTGAATTGAATTGAATTAAATTAAATTAAATTAAATTAAATTAAATTAAATTAAATTAAATTAAATTAAATTAAATTAAATTAAATTAAATTAAATTAAATTAAATTAAATTAAATTAAATTGTAACAGTAACTGTTACATTTGTTCACTTCCTGCTTTCAGAATATAGTTTGTAAGTTTTTTTAATTTAATTTAATTTAATTTAATTTAATTTAATTTAATTTAATTTAATTTAATTTAATTTAATTTAATTTAATTTAATTTAATTTAATTTAATTTAATTTAATTTAATTTAATTTAATTTAATTTAATTTAAAACTTACAAACTATATTCTGAAAGCAGGAAGTGAACAAATGTAACAGTTACTGATTGTAAAAGTACCAGATGGAGGGGTAGGATTTAATAAGCTTTGCTTCTTCCTACTCCTTTTGGACATGTGGAACTGGGAACTGATTATGGGATGCACTCAATTGTAATCTGGAATAAAATACATAAAACCATTACCATTACAATGTAGTGAGGGATGACTGTACAGTGAATGTGAAGGTTGAAAGATACAACAAAACAACAAATAGACAACCCATACATGTATTAACATGCACAGTGAAAGAACATTAAGATTTGTAATGAGTCTTTTGAGATGAGATCAATCAAGGTAAGCGCCAACAGAGGACCTTGGGGAATCATCAACAGAACTTTGCATGGACATACCGTATAAAGAGACAATAAACAACCTGGGAACAGGTCACATGACAAGATGGAAGGAAGAGTCCAAACGGGTCCAAACAGAATTAGAGTAAAAAATGGATGGTGCCTGTTTACGGGGACGCTGAAAGTAGACTAGCTTATCTTCGAGGATAGGAAGTTGTATTTTTTTACAGTTTTGTTTGAACAAAATCTACATAAATAATCTGCAACAGAATCATACAAATACATTTATAATCCAGTTCAATGGAAAATATTTAACTATTACAAATAGTTTGTAGTTTGGGCTGCACGGTGGACGAGTGGTTAGCGCGCAGGCCTCACAGCTAGGAGACAAGGGTTCATTTCCACCCTCGGCCATCTCTGTGTGGAGTTTGCATGTTCTCCCCGTGCATGCGTGGGTTTTCTCCGGGTACTCCGGTTTCCTCCCACATTCCAAAAACATGCTAGGTTAATTAGCCACTCCAAATTGTCCATAGGTATGAATGTGAGTGTGAATGGTTGTTTGTCTATATGTGCCCTGTGATTGGCCGGCCACCAGTCCAGTCCAGGGTGTACTCCGCCTCGTGCCCGAAGACAGCTGGGATAGGCTCCAGCACCCCCCGCGACTCTCGTGAGGATAAGCGGTAGAAAATGAATGAATATCGATAAACAACACAAAAAAACTATTTTGTTCATCAATAAATTTAATAATAATATAATATTAGAACAATAAAAAGCCAAAAAATTACCACTTCCGCATGGAATGGGAGGAGATTTTTTTTCCATATTTCACAATTACAAATTAATTTGTATAAAAATTGGTGTAAATTATTCTTAGGCCCAAATAAGATGACTGATCAGTCACGAATATCGTTCGGAAAAGCGGTAAATGAATGAATGAATATTTGTTTTCATTCTGACAGATGAGGCCATCACCTGATCAGACGTCACTGCTGAGAGTTTATTGATATTAGTTTGTTTTTTTTACATTTCTACCTCGTCCGTCCATTTTCTATAGCGCTTGTACTCATTAGGGTCATTAGGGTATGCTGGAGCCTATCCCAGCTGACTTTGGGTACACCCTAGACTGGTGGCCAGCCAATCACAGGGCACATATAGTCAAACAACCATTCACACTCACATTCATACCTATGGACAATTTGGAGTCGCTAATTAACCTAGCATGTTTTTGGAATGTGGGAGGAAACCGGAGTACCCGGAGAAAACCCGATCCCCTGACAAGGTGGCCTACATGGTAACCACTCATCCACCATGCGGCTAGGCTTAAGGTCAGTCAAGGGACAGTCTAATGTGTTTTTTGGAAGAAATGGAAAGCACGAAGGTAATATATTTATGAAGGATTGCCATCAATCAATGTAAGAGGGCATCAACAGAAAACCTTGGGGAATAATCAACAGAACTTTGGATAAACATACTGTAGAAACAGACAATAAACAACCTGGAAGCAGAAAGACATTGGAGGATCACATGACAAGATGGAAGGAGGCGACCAAACGGGGCCAAACGGGGTCAAACAGAATCAGAGCAAAGACCGGGAGATGTCAAACAAGAGGTTTTGTTGTCGGAATGATGTCCACCTACAGCAGGGGTCTCAAACACACGGCCCGCGGGCCAAATGTGGCCCGCAGGACACTAGCTTGAGGCCCCCGCCTTGATATGAAAGTTTAATGTTAGTGCGGAAAAAATTATTACGTTTGATTCATGTTCATGTTAAAGGTTAAATAACTGTTAATAGTTATCCTCCCTATCCGTGTGGAAGTGGTAAGTTTTTGGCGATTTAAGTTTAAAGGAAATAACTTGAAGGCTACCGTTTAGGTCGCTAGCTCTCTAGTTTGCGAGTTAGCATGTGTCTCAAGACCCCGCAGTTGCGCAATATGTTGTAAATAAAAAGAGTATAAATGTGACTATAGTCGTGTTTTGTCATGTCTACAGGGCTCTAATAATGCTTTGTTCATTTTAATCTGAAAAAAATCATTTGTCCACCCACCAACTATATGTGCTTTCTTAATTTTTAAATATTTGCCGTTTTATTATTATTATATTTATTTATTACTGATTGATTGATTTTCTTTATTCTTGATCTTATTTTGTGTAGAAAAATAAAAATTAAGATATTTGAGAAAATCGGAACCAAAGCAAAGTTTGTTCATTTTTTTGTTTTTAATAAATGCGTTTTTTTGTTGGTTTTTTTTGGGAAAACCTGATGCGGCCCATTCTCGCCCAGACCCTAGCTCCAGTGGCCCCCAGGTAAATTGAGTTTGAGACCCCTGAATTAAATGATTATCTGTGTGTGTGTGTTTTGCTTTTTCTCATGTTTTTAGTGGCCTTTTTAATGATATGGACTCCAAAACAATCAGAAGCCTTAAAGAAGGGAGAAAGAACACGAGAAGAAGAACAAAAACCAAAAGTTAAGGTCTTGCATTCAAAGCAGCAACACACCAGCACCATGTGGTTAACTTGCTTTTGTTGTTTGCCTTTAAAAATTGGAAAATAAGTGATATATGTATGCCCGTTGTGCCTTGGGCAGACTTGTTTTTCAAGTTGTTTTACAGTTATTATGTTAACAATGTTTCACTCTAATCAAACTGAGGAAATTCACAGTTGACTCTCATCAAAGAACTGACTGTGTTAACCTTAAAGGGGACCTATTATGCTTTTTCCACTTTTCTGACCTATAAATGTAGTTTATGTCAAATGTTGTATACTTGATGCCAAAGTTTCAGATAACGAGGTTTGCACATTTGGAAGTGGAGTTTGGAGTTTGAGATGGCTCAAATAAGGCTTGGTAAAACTGTTCCTTTTTGATGTCACAGAGGGGTGGACTTCCTTATATGGTTGGTAGTTAGGAAGCACTTTGGATGTGGGACCAATCACAGTGTAGTGGGCATGCCCAGAGTGGTATTAAAACAGACAGTTTTGGCGGGAAGCACAAATGGTAATGGTAATGGTAATGGTAATGGTAATGGTAATGGTAATGGTAATGGTAATGGTAATGGTAATGGTAATGGTAATGGTTTTATTTCATTTGAACATGCATCAGATTCCAATTGAGTGCATCCCATAATCAGTTCCCAGTTCCACATGTTCGAAAGGAGTAGGAAGAAGCAAAGCTTATTAAATCCTACCCCTCCATCTGCTACTTTTACTATCAGTAACTGTTACATTTGTTCACTTACTGCTTTCATAATGTAGTTGAAGTTATTTTTTTAATGTTTATTTTGTTAATTAATTTTTAATTTTTAATTTTTAATTTTTAATTTTTAATTTTTAATTTTTAATTTTTAATTTTTATTTTTTATTTTTTATTTTTTATTTTTTATTTTTTATTTTTTATTTTTTATTTTTTATTTTTTATTTTTTATTTTTTTTGTAGTAAGTGTCAATATAGTGATATATATAGCACATCATGACTGGTTCAAGACTCTTCATCCTTGTATTTAGCAAACATCAACTGCTTGTATTGTATTGTATTGTAAATCCAAGGAAGTCCAGCTGGAATAGGTGCAGATTCTGCCAAATCTAAAAAAGCGTTCTGTGCGGGTTATTGTGTGAAGCTGCTCTATAGGAGCCCACAACTCAATATAAAGGGACAAAAACATACCATAATAGGTCCTAACATCATCTCTGCATTGGAATCCATATTATCATCCAAATTCAACATGATCTTCTTCGGCATATCTACTACCCCCCCCCCCCACCCCCCCCACACACACAAAGTTTTGCTAAGACCTCTTACATTTCTTCTTGGCCAAAGAAAAACCACATATTCGCATGCCATTTTTTTATATTGACATTATGTTACTAAAATAAGACTTTGAGTCACGGCCAGGCTGAGTTATTCCAACCCCCACCATTGCTCATCCAGGTACGACATTTGGGCAGAATTGTCCTTGAAGAAGCGACGTCTCTCCACCGATCATCCCTCTGTGTTTATCCAATTCTGTCTTTCTTTCTGAAAGTTTCGGACATACCCGCAAATGACACCAGGATGCTAATTATTACAATTATGTATTGATTCAGTGGTCGCATTGTGGTATTGTGAGTGTCAGCTTTTTCCGGTATAATTGTTGGACCTCAGACAGGCTAATTGCACCTAACGAGACCAGCTGGGCTATTATTCATCATCCCCCACGTTTCTTTCTCTTTGGAGCAGAACAACGTCACCTTTCCAGGGGTCACCAGGACGCCTCCTGTTGGTGACGAGAAGCGGAAACAAGAAAAATATTACCATGATGTTAAGTAAACAGTTACAAACAAGCATATCAGCTTATTACTCCAACCGTTATCCACAAATGGGGGAAAACATGGAACGGTGATGAACCTTCCCAGGAGTGGCCGGCCAACCAAAATGACCCCAAGAGCGCAGCAACGACTCACCCAAGAGGCTCAAAAAAGGCTTGGTAGAACTGTTCCTTTTTGATGTCACAGAGGGGTGGACATCCTTATATGGTTCGTAGTTAGGAAGGACTGTGGATGTGGGACCAATCACAGTGTAGTGGGCATGCCCAGAGTGGTATTAAAACAGTTTTGGCGGGAAGCACAAATGGTAATGGTAATGGTAATGGTAATGGTAATGGTAATGGTAATGGTAATGGTAATGGTTTTATTTCATTTGAACATGCATCAGATTACAATTGAATGCATCCCATAATCAGTTCCCAGTTCCACATGTCCAAAAGGAGTAGGAAGAAGCAAAGCTTATTAAATCCTACCCCTCCATCTGGTACTTTTACAATCAGTAACTGATTGTAATTTGATCACTTCCTGCTTTCATAATATAGTTTAAGTTTTTTAATTTTTAATTTTTAATTTTTAATTTTTAATTTTTAATTTTTAATTTTTAATTTTTAATTTTTAATTTTTAATTTTTAGTTTTTAGTTTTTTATTTTTTATTTTTTATTTTTTATTTTTTATTTTTTATTTTTTATTTTTTATTTTTTATTTTTTTATTTTTTATTTTTTTTATTTTTGTTTATTTTTTAAAATATTTTTTTAATTTTTAATTTTTAATTTTTAATTTTTAATTTTTAATTTTTAATTTTTTATTTTTTATTTTTTATTTTTTATTTTTTATTTTTTATTTTTTATTTTTTATTTTTTATTTTTTATTTTTTATTTTTTATTTTTTATTTTTTATTTATTTTTATTTTATTTTTTATTTGTAGTAACTGTCAATATAGTGACATATATAGCACATCAGTTACAAACAAGCATATCAACTTATTACTCCAACCATTATCCACAAATGGGGAAAAACATGGAACGGTGATGAACCTTCCCAGGAGTGGCCGGCCAACCAAAAAGACCCCACAACAGCATCCAAAGTACAACAGGTCTCACGGGTCAGTTAATGATTCCACCGTAAGAAAGACACTGGAGAAAAACGGTTTGCATGACAGAGTCCCAAGACCAAAACCTTAACAAAAAGAGCATAAATCTCATCTCAATTTTGGCAGAAAACATCTTGATAATCCCTAAGAGCTTTGGGAAAATACTCAAAAATACTTGAATTGAGTTGTGGACTCCCATAAGCCAGCACAGAAAGCATTCTAGTTCTTCCAGAATCTGCACCTATTCAGCTATATTTTTTTTGGTTTTGTGATTCCTGCAAAAACAGTCGGTTTTAATGTGTTCCACCCACCGCCCGAAAACCTGATGCGGCCCAGTCTCACCCAGACCCTAGCTCCAGTGGCACCCAGGTAAATTCAGTTTGAGACCCCTGTGTTAGACGATAAAATAAAACCACGCATTGATAAGTAAAAGTTGCGTTTCTCATACGGCATCCTCTCTTTTAGACACACTGTCCTTCGCCGTGAAAGAACATCTGTGACTGTTTTTTTTTTTGCATGTGTCAAAATACAGCTGCCAAGCGGCATGACAAATCACACAGAGTGCTCTTCCACTGCGTCTTCCTGCATGTGTAATTTGACAGAGGTGCCACAAAGTATCCGAGGTGGGCGACTGGATGCTCAGTGGTGCATTTCAGCTGCCATAATCGGGTGCCTGCAGATATGGCCGTCACGTTCATATCAGACACTTCTTGATTGATTGATTCTTGATTTACCTAGTTAACGATGTCATTTGTTGGAATGTCATTTGTTACTTTGGAAACTCAACAAAAATAGAAATGCTACGTATTTATGAAGCGATTTATGAACGATCCATAATGAGTACATGCTACAAGGTCGGAGAAGAAATGCTCACGCTAAAAAACCTCGTTATCTGAAACTTTGGCATCAAGTATACAACATTATATATACAACTACATTTAGCTGACAGAAAGCAATAGGTACAGCTAGGAGAATACACATCTGCAAGTTAATACATTACGTGCGGAGTTCCCCAGGGGTCAATACTGGGGCCAAAACTGTTCAACGTGTACATCAGAGTCTTGAACCAGTCATGATGTGCTATATATGTATATATATCACTATATTGACACTTATTACAAAAAATTAAAAATTAAAAATTAAAAATTAAAAATTAAAAATTAAAAATTAAAAATTAAAAATTAAAAATTAAAAATTAAAAATTAAAATTCCTTTTCTACCGCTTTTTCCTCACGAGGGTCGCGGGGGCCTATCCCAGCTGTCTTCGGGCATGAGGCGGAGTACACCCTGGACTGGTCGCCAGCCAATCACAGGGCACATATAGACAAACAACCATTCACACTCACATTCATACCTATGGACAATTTAGAGTTGCCAATTAACCTAGCATGTTTTTGGAATGTGGGAGGAAACCGGAGTACCCGGAGAAAACCCACGCATGCACGGGGAGAACATGCAAACTCCACACAGAGATTGAACCCTGGTCTCCTAGCTGTGAGGTCTGCGTGCAAACCACTAGACCGCCGTGCCACCAAAATTTTAAATTTTAAATTTTAAATTTTAAATTTTAAATTTTAAATTTTAAATTTTAAATTTTAAATTTTAAATTTTAAATTTTAAATTTTAAATTTTTAATTTTAAATTTTAAATTTTAAATTTTAAATTTTAAATTTTAAATTTTAAATTTTAAATTTTAAATTAACTTAAACTATATTATGGAAAGCAGGAAGTGAACAAATGTAACAGTAACTGATTGTAAAAGTACCGGATGGAGGGGTAGAATTTAATAAGCTTTGCTTCTTCCTACTCCTTTTGGACATGTGGAACTGGGAACTGATTATGGGATGCACTCAATTGTAATCTGATGCATGTTCAAATGAAATAAAACCATTACCATAAATACCGTTAATTGTGGGATTGTGGTGCCTGATTACTCACATTGGAGACTGAGTCTGAAGTCTGCGAGCCTCCCTTTGCAGTTTTTCTGTAACTTGGTTGCCAATGAATGTGTGTTTTGCATGGCTAGTCCAGTCTCCTTTGTTTTTTTTACGCTTGTCGCTGCCTCAGAGCCAAGTCAGCTTGTGACATTTATAGCATACAAAGGTCATCCAAAACAAGAATGAAATAATTATCAAGCTAAACATGCGTGTAAAATGCGATGCAACTGCTGTTCTTGATCAGTTCAAGAGAAGCTCTGACATTACAAGTGATGGGCTGATTCTCTCCGTCGTACATTATCAGCGCCGCGGGCAACATTAGCAGTGCCTCTCTCAGTGCTTTATTTCACAAGCCAGTAAAATGTCACATCCGATAAGCCTGACCGTGGTCCTGATGTGGAGATACACAGTACAATATCTACTAAGTGTATCGTGTTATAATTTATATACCCAGCAGGGCTTGACTACTTGTAAATTAGCAGGATTGAACCTTTGACAAAATGTCTTTCATCGGTCAAAGGAAAAAATTCAGTCAGTTCACTGACTAATATTGAAGTGTTTTGTGTAGTTGCTAAGAGTGCAGAGAAACTAAAGGTTGTGTGTTTTTTTTGCTACAAAGACACACACACACACACATATATAGTATATACTGTATTTTTTGGACTTAAGTCGCTCCGGAGTATAAGTTGCACATTGATATCATGCCGTTCACATTTTTAACTTACCTTTTATACATTTTAAGACATTTTTGTTTTAGTCTTAGTACCCCAACCTTCCATAAGTGGGTCAAAAATGACCCGGTCAGGTTGTTTTCTTGAAATATCTTCGTAATGAAATTTTTTTTTATCATTTCATATTCCTGGTATTCGTCAAAAAACATCTTTTTGATATCATGCCATTCACATTTTTAACTTTTATACATTTTAAGAAATTTTTGCTTTTGTCTTACTACCCCAACCTTCCATAAGTGGGTCAAAAATGACCCGGTCAGGTTGTTTTCTTGAAATATCTTTGTAATGAAATTTTTTTATCATTTCATATTCCAGGTATTCCTCAAAAAACATGTTTTTGATATCATGCCATTCACATTTTTAACTTACTTTTTATACATTTTAAGATTTTTTTTGTTTTTGTGTTACTACCCCAACCTTCTATAAATGGGTCAAAAATGACCCGGTCAGGTTGTTTTCTTGAAATATCTTCGTAATGAAATTTTTTTATCATTTCATATTCCTGCTATTCCTCAAAAAAAACATGTTTTTGATATCATGCCATTCACATTTTTAACTTACCTTTTATACATTTTAAGATTTTTTTGTTTTAGTCTTACTACCCCAACCTTCCATAAGTGCGTCAAAAATGACCCGGTCAGGTTGTTTTCTTGAAATATCTTTGTAATTAAATTTTTTTATCATTTCATATTCCTGCTATTCCTCAAAAAAAACATGTTTTTGATATCATGCCGTTCACATTTTTAACTTACCTTTTATACATTTTAAGAAATTTTTGTTTTTGTGTTACTACCCCAACCTTCCATAAGTGGGTCAAAAATGACCCGGTCAGGTTGTTTTCTTGAAATATCTTTGTAATGAAATTTTTTTATCATTTCATATTCCAGGTATTCCTCAAAAAACATGTTTTTGATATCATGCCATTCACATTTTTAACTTACTTTTTATACATTTTAAGATTTTTTTTGTTTTTGTGTTACTACCCCAACCTTCTATAAATGGGTCAAAAATGACCCGGTCAGGTTGTTTTCTTGAAATATCTTCGTAATGAAATTTTTTTATCATTTCATATTCCTGCTATTCCTCAAAAAAAACATGTTTTTGATATCATGCCATTCACATTTTTAACTTACCTTTTATACATTTTAAGATTTTTTTGTTTTAGTCTTACTACCCCAACCTTCCATAAGTGCGTCAAAAATGACCCGGTCAGGTTGTTTTCTTGAAATATCTTTGTAATTAAATTTTTTTATCATTTCATATTCCTGCTATTCCTCAAAAAAAACATGTTTTTGATATCATGCCGTTCACATTTTTAACTTACCTTTTATACATTTTAAGAAATTTTTGTTTTTGTGTTACTACCCCAACCTTCCATAAGTGGGTCAAAAATGACCCGGTCAGGTTGTTTTCCTTAAATATCTTCGTAATGAAATTTTTTTATCATTTCATATTCCAGATATTCCTCAAAAAACATATTTTTGATATCATGCCGTTCACATTTTTAACTTGCCTTTTATACATTTTAAGATTTTTTTGTTTTGTGTTACTACCCCAACCTTCCATAAGTGGGTCAAAAATGACCCGGTCAGGTTGTTTTCTTGAAATATCTTTGTAATGAAATTTTTTATCATTTCATATTCCAAGTATTCCTCAAAAAACGTATTTTTGATATCATGCCGTTCACATTTTTAACTTACCTTGTACATTTTAAGATTTTTTTTGTTTTTGTGTTACTACCCCAACCTTCCATAAGTGGGTCAAAAATGACCCGCATTCATTTTCTATGGAATCCAATAGGAACCTTTGATTCTTATCAACTTTGGCTGTCAGGAATAAATTAACTGTAGACCACACGCACCCCTCAGGAAGAAGATTATTTTACACATAAAGTGCTAATACAACAAGTATTATCTTCATATAATATTGTGTATGTGTCCTTCATGACTGTTAGTATTATCAACAAATTAGCCTACTTTGTAACTAACTGACACTAGCTGGCTAACATTACTATATGTATTGTTATAGGACAACCTTGGCACTTTCTAAACTTGAGGTGCTAGCATGATGACTGTTAGCATGTTAGCATTTTAGCTAATTTACTCATATATAAAGGCAAATACACACATGGTATGATGTGGGGACACTATCGGACTGCCTGGACACTTTTTGGACTTGAGGCTGTTTTGCTAGGTGTTAGCATGGTGACTGTTAGCATGTTAGCATTTTAGCTAATTTACTCCTGTCTAAAGGCAAATACACACATGGCATGATACAGGGACACTGTGAGACTGCCCCAAACTTTTCGGGACCTGAGGCTGTCTTGCAAGGTGCTAGCATGGTAGCCGTTAGCATGTTAGCATTTAAGCAAATTTACTCATGTCTAAATGCAAATAGACACATGGCAAGATGTGGGGACATTATGGGACTGCATCAACCTTTTCGGTACTTGAGGCCCTCTTGCTAGGTGCTAGCATGATGACTGTTAGCATGTTAGCATTTTAGCTAATTTACTCATATATAAAGGCAAATACACACATGGTATGGTGTGGGGACACTATCGGACTGCCTGGACACTTTTTGGACTTGAGGCTGTCTTGCTAGGTGTTAGCATGGTGACTGTTAGCATGTTAGCATTTTAGCTAATTTAGTCATGTCTAAAGGCAAATACACACATGGCATGATGTGGGGACACTGTGAAACTGCCCCAAACTTTTCGGGACCTGAGGCTGTCTTGCAAGGTGCTAGCATGGTAGCCGTTAGCATGTTAGCATTTAAGCAAATTTACTCATGTCTAAATGCAAATAGACACATGGCAAGATGTGGGGACATTATGGGACTGCATCAACCTTTTTGGTACTTGAGGCCCTCTTGCTAGGTGCTAGCATGATGACTGTTAGCATGTTAGCATTTTAGCTAATTTACTCATATATAAAGGCAAATACACACATGGTATGATGTGGGGACACTATCGGACTGCCTGGACACTTTTTGGACTTGAGGCTGTTTTGCTAGGTGTTAGCATGGTGACTGTTAGCATTTTAGCTAATTTACTCCTGTCTAAAGGCAAATACACACATGGCATGATACAGGGACACTGTGAGACTGCCCCAAACTTTTCGGGACCTGAGGCTGTCTTGCAAGGTGCTAGCATGGTAGCCATTAGCATGTTAGCATTTAAGCAAATTTACTCATGTCTAATTGCAAATAGACACATGGCAAGATGTGGGGACATTATGGGACTGCGTCAACCTTTTCGGTACTTGAGGCTTTCTTGCTAGGTGCTAGCATGGTAGCCATTAGAACAGGTGGCAAGCCCATCAAAATTTCTGCGGGAATTTTCTAGTTGATGTTTTTATGCCCGCCATGACAACTCAACATATCTCACCTCGGTATCACAACATATGAACTTGAGTCTTACCGAAGTAGACTAAGCACAAAATAAGTGTGCACAGTTCTGGGGTCACAGCAGTTGCAGCGGTATAATGACGAGGTAATATTGGCCATCTCCCCTCCAGCAGTGACACACAAGCTCTGTGGATGGAGAGACTCCCAATTAGATTTACCTTTACCTAATGGGCCCCTGTCATCCACCAGCCTGAAGCACCAAACTCCAGCGTGATGAAGATCAAGCTTACTGCTGTACAGCTGAAAGGGTCACTGACATCATTTATCAACTTTGATTAAGTATGTTTGTAATTATGTTCTACATTGTACGGTAAATATATTAAAAAAAAAATGTAAATTATTACATCAGGGAAAAAGCCGAAAGAAAACATTTAGATTTAATGGTGGAAGCCATGACACACCCGTTGTCGTAGCAACGCGTCATTTCCGAAAGTGACATCAGCAGGACCTCTACGCAACACAAACATAATTGAGGATGTTTACAGAGATTATAGCGAAGATTTCAGCACTGCGTCAATAGTTTTGGAGGAGAAAAAAAGATGAAAAAAAACATGAATTTAAGCTTTAAGACATGGAGGTTGCCTTCAAAACACAGAATGGTAATTGTAAATTACTGTATTTCACTGATGTTGACAGTTTAAATAGGGTGAAATGCGAGAAAGTATAGTAAAATTGGAAAACACCAGGAAAGAAGAGAAAAATATGGTAGTTTGATTGACAGGTATGGTCAAGAGCAAAATTCTTTGGTTAACCCTTAGATGCATAAGTGGGTCAAAAATGACCCGGTCAGGTTGTTTTCTTGAAATATCTTCATAATGAAAGTTTTATATCATTTCATATTCCAAGCATTCCTCAAAAAACATCTTTTTGATATCATGCCATTCACATTTTTAACTTATCTTTATACATTTTAATACATTTTTGTTTTTGTGTTACTACCCCAACCTTCTATAAATGGGTCAAAAATGACCCGGTTGCGTTGTTTTGGTGAAATATCTTCGTAATGAAATTTTTCATCATTTTATATTCCAGGTATTCCTCAAAAAACAGTTTTTTGATATCATGCCATTCACATTTTTAACTTACCTTTTATACATTTTAAGAAATTTTTGTTTTTGTGTTACTACCCCAACCTTCCATAAGTGGGTCAAAAATGACCCGGTCAGGTTGTTTTCTTGAAATATCTTCATAATGAAAATTTTTTATCATTTCATATTCCAAGTATTCCTCAAAAAACATCTTTTTGATATCATGCCATTCACATTTTTAACTTATCTTTATACATTTTAATAAATTTTAGTTTTTGTGTTACTACCCCAACCTTCCATAAGTGGGTCAAAAATGACCCGGTCAGGTTGTTTTCTTGAAATATCTTCATAATGAAAATTGTTATCATTTCATATTCCAGGTATTTCTCAAAAAACATGTTTTTGATATCATGCCATTGACATTTTTAACTTACCTTTATGTAACACACAATGGATCCTCCCATTTTCTATTGTTGTACGGGGTCATTTTCTTTTTCAAAGATGTAAAAAAGTGAAAAATGAAGATGTTTCTAACATGAAATCATTCTTGTGTGGTCCTAAATATAATACTAAATATCATACAAGTGATTATTCCTAACCAAAATGGCAAAATTGTCATAAAAAGGCATTGATTCTAGTATGGGTGATTTTTGAGCCACTTATGGAAGAGTGTAGGGTCCAGTCACTCGTGCATCGAAGGGTTAAAGCAGGGTTAAATAACCCATTTAATAATAAATCTCAACACTTCTTTGTTATGTGTGTTAGTAAACCATTATGCATCAATGTTAGCTTGGGCTGCACGGTGGTCTAGTGGTTAATGTGCAGACCTCACAGCTAGGAGACCCGAGTTCGATTCCACCTTCAGCCATCTCTGTGTGGAGTTTGCATGTTCTCGTGTGGTTTTTCTCCGGGTACTCCGGTTTCCTCCCACATTCCAAAAAACATGCTAGGTTAATTAGCCACTCCAAATTGTCCATAGGTATGAATGTGAGTGTGAATGGTTGTTTGTCTATAGTATGTGCCTTGTGATTGACTGGCCACCAGTCCAGGGTGTAGAAGACAGCTGGGATAGGCTCCAGCACCCCCCACGACCCTGGTGAGGATAAGCGGTAGAAAATGAATGAATGAATGAAAAATAGACATTTCAATGAGTACCAATTACTCAAGGCTGCACGGTGGACAAGTGGTTAACACGCAGAACTCACAGCTAGGAGATCCGAGTTAAATTCCACCCTCGGCCATCTCTTTCTCCGGGTACTCCGGTTTCCTCCCACATTCCAAAAACATGCTAGGTTAATTAGCGACTCCAAATTGTCCATAGGTATGAATGTGAGTGTGAATGGTTGTTTGTCTATATGTTGCCTGTGATTGGCTGGGCACCAGTCCAGGGTGTAGAAGACAGCTGGGATAGGCTCCAGCACCCCATGCGACCCTTGTGAGGATAAGCTGTAGAAAATGAATGAATGTTAGTTTGCCCTTCGCTGAAAATCCTTAACTGTCAAAATTGCAATAAAGTCCTTTTTTGCTGTCAAACGTGTGAGCTTTAAATTACAGGGGAAGATTCTCCTTGGTCTTTCATTTTGTCAACCGAGTCACTGATTGGCTAAAAGGTTTAGTTGTAAAATGTGAATGACAGAAGTTGCACAAAATTGCAAAATAAAGATGTTATGATTTCATTTGCTTATTGGTGCAGATGAATGTAAATTGCAGTCAAATATTGCAGAAAGAATGAGCAGAGATCTCAGCCGGCCATAAGTTGGATCAATGACGGCCGCATCAGACGAGATCTAGTAGTTCCGTTTGCCATCATTCATTCTTCCAGCCTGGACCTCCTCTTGTGAATAATGACCGCAGCTGTGTCAATGTAGCCACTCAGCTGTGTGTGCGTTTGTTTGTGTGTCTTATTTTGATGGCTTTTTACGGTCATTGTGAACATATGTGTGTGTGTGTGTGTGTGTGTGTGTGTGATCACGGCGTACAAATAGACTATTACCCGTGTGTTTGGAGGAGAGAGGCTTAATGGACAAGAGAGGATGCAGAGGCAGGGCGGCCGGTAAACACCACGATATCCTTTGGCCGTATCGATAACACCCATTCGTGCCATCCGGGGGTTTGGCCACTTCATTGACAAAAACCAATACCCTAGTGGAATGAGGTGGCCCACGCCGCACGCTTCGTGATATGTGTTCAATCACCGGGAAAAGACAAGTGCTGCCACCGCGTTTGCTTTCTCGACTTGGTCCTCGTGTTTGTGCACGATTACACATTACGCATGGCTCCTTCCTGACCTCCAAGATCAAGGCATCAAACCTTTCAACATTTTTTTTTTAAGAAAAAATTGCAATTTGTTAATCCATATATACTTAACCTTCGTCTTGGTTAGATTTCTAGTATCATCTCTTATGTTAACGGGTCGGTTTTGACCCGTGTATTAAATCAGATATAAAACACTCTAAAAACAATAAATTTGGTTCTCATGTCTTGGTTACCTTCTTAGAAAATGTTGGTTTTAATACTTTTTTTGTCACTGTACCCCTCAATTTTAATTTCCAAAAATGGTAAAATGAACCTCTAAAGCAGGGGTCTCAAACACGCGGCCCGCGGGCCAAATGTAGCCCGCAGGACACTAGTTTGAGGCCCCCGCCTTGATATGGATGCTGTATGGTATCATGTACCCAGAAAAAATTATTACGTTTGATTAATGTTCATGTTAAAGGTTAAATAACTGTTAATAGTTATCCTCCCTATCCGTGTGGAAGTGGTAAGTTTTTGGCTATTTCAGTTGTGGCTCAAAATATTGCTTTATAGTTATTATTATTATTATAACCAGGTCAAAACCCACCCTAACAATATAGTGGTTATAATTTCAACCAGACCATTTTTTTTTTGTTTTTATTTTGTTGAAATAGAGTTTCCTGACAAAGTCAAAAAGCCTTGATGCAATAAACAAATGTTATGTGATATACATTAAAATGTAAAACGAGTCGATGCCAACTAATTAAGTCTTTTCACATAACCAGGGTTGGGAATCAGTGTATGCAGAATCTAAATATCGAAGTGTATCCCTTGGCCTTTTGAGAAAGCAGGGTCGAAAGTGTGACGTGGGACCGAAAAGCTGACGTTATAAAGTGTGGCTTTGTGCAACATCCGCCGACGTTACTATTGCTATTCTCTCCACATTAAAGACTTTACGTCAAAAGAGGGTCACAAAGATGTAAAGTACTATCAGTCTGAAAAAAAAAAGTCCACATCATAAAGACTTCATTATACGTTTAGACCGAGACCGTTTCCATTCATACGTGCACCAGCGTTCATCCTTGATTTCCAAAATTAGCCATTACTGTACATTTGTCCAGATCCCCGGCTACATCCAAAATGCTACACAATCACATTTGATTTCTTCTGTGAATACAGATCCGTTCTGGTAAATGTCACACTGTGACAGGCACACAGCCTGGTCACCACAATCATACCCTGAGGGACCCCGGTACTGTCATTTCCTCTCAAGCGTGCGCATGTTGTAGCAGTTGATAGCAAGCAGAAAGAGCTTGATTTTTGTGACTTTATGCCTTTTACTGTGCTATTTCCACAAAGAGCACATTTCCAAGGCAGAAACAATCATAGGTTATTGGAACATTTATAAAGAGAGGAACGCTCTTCCAGTAGGGATTTAGTTGCGTTTGTGTACTAACAGTAAATGGAACATTTACAAAACCAACATTCCAACCAACATGTACGACGTGATCCATATGTCTGGTCATTTCATATCTGGTAATTTGACATGTAATTTCCGCTGAAGAGCAAAGAAAAACACATATGTGTGATTTACTGTTACATACATACATACATACATACATACATACATACATACATACATACATACATACATACATACATACATACATACATACTACATACATACATACATACATACATACATACATACATACATACATACATACATACATACATACATACATACATACATACATACATACATACATACATACATACATACATACATACATACATACATACATAGATACGTACGTATGTACATACGTACATACATACATACATACATACATACATACATACATACATACATACATACATACATACATACATACATACATACATACATACATACATACATACATACATACATACATACATACATACATACATACATACATACATACGTACATACGTACATACGTACATACATATGTGATATGTGATATGTGATTTTTAAAATCATTGGATCATTGGACTAGCATTCTAGCATTAATCTACCATACATGGACGTACACTTTGACAAAACCGCTAGCTTTGTTTACAAATTTATACATACATACATACATACATACATAGATACGTACGTATGTACATACGTACATACATACATACATACATACATACATACATACATACATACATACATACATACATACGTACATAGATACGTACATACATACGTACATACATACATACATACATACATACATACATACATATACATACATACATACATACATACATACATACATACATACATACATACATACATACATACATACATACATACATACGTACATACATATGTGATATGTGATATGTGATTTTTAAAATCATTGGATCATTGGACTAGCATTCTAGCATTAATCTACCATACATGGACGTACACTTTGACAAAACCGCTAGCTTTGTTTACAAATTTACACCACATTGCGTACCTCTTATGCACAAGCTACAGGATGCAATAACAATAGTAATCTACTGAGCAAAATAGTTAGCCTTCAATTTACCACTGCCACAAGGAATGGGGGGAGAAAGTCTACCTTGTCAGGCTTAATACAGGTAACATCTCATCAATGTACCATTACAGATGCCTAACAGAAACCAGAATACTACATCTGACTTGGCATTCATTATTTTTTGAGTAATCATAGATCACAGTCAACCACGAAACAATGATCCTTCATTAGTTATTTTTTGCAACACTACGATAGAGCGAGGGAGCAATGTTCGAACTGTGATGAAGCGTGGGACAAGTGTATGTATAAAAAATGTATCTTTAAATTTGGCAGGTATGATTTATGTTCAGGTGCACTCAATAGTCCGGCAATTACAGTAATTAAACAAAAAAACGTGACTACAATGTATTTGACAGCCTTGGTTAGCATCTGTTCTGGTTTGAGTCGGACCTTGTGGAATGGATTAATGATGCTAACCAAGGCACCACTCTACTAACGGCATAAGACTGATTTGAATTAAAGTAGATTTTTTAATCACTAATGATGCATGTTAAGAATAACCTATATCAGAAGCAATCAATACTTTATTGGAATCACAATCATGACTCAATTATGCTAAGACAAAAGTTCTGCTGTGGTCAATATGGATGACCCTGTACAAAATAATTCACTTAGATAATTGTAATAAATGAAGAACAAATGCATGATATGCGATGTATGACTTTAAAAGATTTCAGTAATTTTTTTGTTGATGATTTATTGGTTGTGTAACGTTATGAGCAATTTTCAACATTGATGATTCTTCTTATGGTCTGACGCGATATGATATAGCTACGGAACATGCACAAAGTGTCATTGGACGTCATCACAATGTGGATTCTAATACAATTATTCAAATATAATATAATTTTTTTGAATTGATACATATAATATATGTACAATAATACAGTTCTATTTGTTTATTGACTAAAACCAAACAGTAGAGGGCAGTAGTACGCCGGTGTGATATCAGGTCTGAAAGCCCATGAAGAAGAATCGAAGCAGCGTGAAGGCAAGCGACTTGTCTTGATCGCCAAACGAAAGAGGTGAGATTCGCTCTTATCGGCGGTCAGTTACCGCAACGGTTATTTTACACCGTATTACCAGTCACCGAGCTTATTTGAAAAATCGTAAATGAACTGCCTTAGTTACTTTATCGCCACTTTAATGATTTTTTTTAAACCAAACTAGGAAGCTAACAGTAGCTAGCTGCTAGTAGCTTGTCAGTGGTGCTAGCTTATAAGCAACAGCTGCATTACAATCGAGTTTTCGTCATGACAACAACAGGGCACCGTATTGTTGTTATTTTATACTTTTTTTTTTTAACTGAGCGACTTTTGTGAATTGCTGTGTGGTGTTTTTTTTTTAACTCGCTGGCAGCTTAGCGAATGTTGACAGCACGTTGTCTCGTACTTTGTTGTTCGTTGGCTAGCACTTTAGCAGCTGTCAAACGTGTGGCGCCGCTCCTTTTGGCGTCTGTTCGTGTGTGCCGGCTGGAAAGTCGACAACATCTACAAGACCGGCGTGTGCCAATGTCACCGTCTTGACTGTCAAGGTTGGCGATTGTGCGTTTTCTTTTCGAGTACATGCCAACTTTATTCGTCGGAGCCGAGCCCAGCTGACATCAGCGTGTCGATGCGTCATCGGCCTACGCTTTTGCTCAACACCTTCTATCCGTCACACCTGCGCTCCTTGCGTGTACTTCTTTGTGCTAACGTTGTATCGTTTGTTAACGTTCACACCTAATGAGTCACATACGCGAGGGTTTGTTTAGTGACCGTTTCGGCTTGTCTGACAGGTCCCAACTTCTTCAACTGTCTGGATTCATAACATATTAAATCTGTTTTTCTCAATCACAGAAAGGAGCTGCAACTCTAATGGAGGTCAATAAAGGTAAATACAACTTGATCTTTGACCTCTTTATTATTCTTATGTCATGTTTTCTTTGTGTTGTGTTTTGTAAATGTATCCTTTGATGTGGCTGAACATGTTTGTTGGTGTTTGGGATGATTGTATATCAACTATTATGTTTGTTTTAATAGGTAAAGGTGAGCCGGGGTTGCAAAATCCTGCCGGGCAGATGGACAAACCTGGTAACTTCCATTCTTTGGAAAGGTCAGTGGATATAAATGACCATATTGACACATATTTGACAGCTTTGCCTTTGAAAGGCTCTTTTTCAGAAAAATCACGTTTTTAATATGTGACATAACAGCATAAAAGCATATCAGATGTTGTATCTGCTTGACACTTTATTGCTTTATTGATTACTTTTTGTCATTGCACCAAAGGCTGCACAGTAAAAATGTAAATATAGTGTAAAGTGGGCTATGATTGCGCATCTCTGATGACATATTACATGTTAAATATTCCAAGCTCTGCCACATAGGTGTAGAGAGCACATTTTCTCATCCAGGAAAAAAAAAAATCTAAAGTTTTTTAAAGGGAAAAATCAATCTCGTACATGCATCTAGATTATGAATGTTTGACATATTTGTGTTGTACATAAAACAGAACAATAGTTGGCTTTACAAAGCAATAGTACTTAAAAATCATAATATTGTTTAGTCACCTTTTAAATATTAAGGCCTATACGCAAACAATTAATGTTTATTTTCTGTTATAGCATGCTTCCCAAAGCAGTGAAGAGGAGAGTGCATGCCTTGAAAAGGCTTCAGGTGCAGTATGCCAACATTGAAGCCAAATTTTATGAGGAGGTCCATGAACTGGAGAGGAAGTATGCTGCCCTTTATCTGCCACTTTATGACAAGGTACTCATCATGTGTCTGTGATGGATTTTTCTTCCATAACATTTTTGTTTGTATTGTTCTTGTTTTCAAAGCCACTGACTAGGGCTACGTTCACACTGCAGGGTACGATGCCCATTTCAGATTTTTATTTATTTAATTTTTTTTTGTGTGTGTGTAGTCGTTTTTACATACACCAAAATATCCTACCTGTCAATATGAACTCAAGCCTGCGGGAAGTGACACACATGCGCAAAAGCAGGGTGTTTGACGCATTGCCATGTGTTTACAAAAGCAAACACTGTGGTCTGCACTGTGTGCTGTTTTGCACATTAGTGGCAATTTCAAGGATGTTTTATGCAACGCGAGTCAACATTTTTAACCAAATCATTGTGCGTCAGAGATTAAGAAAGGGCAAGAATTTTGGCTATGGCAGTTAATTTGGAGAGAGCTTGGAGTGACGCCTGAACCGTCGACCTTTTATGTGGTCGATCAACATTGCCAAAAAAAAAAGCCACTTGTCAAAGAATCCGGCAAGTGACACCCATAAGCACGCTTCTGTTGGGTGTTTACTTGATCACCTTGTCAAATAATCTGGCAAGTGACACCCATAAGCATGCTTCTGTTGTGTGTTTACAGAAGTAAATCTTGCCTCAATTTATGCTCTCAACGGGTTGGTGGAAATTTCAAGGATTTTGTGCAGTGGGAGAACTTTTCATTCATTCATTTCAATCAACATTTTCTCCCACTGTACATTTTGAATAAATTTTCCAATAAACAAAATATAGCTTTTGCCTACATTGGTGGGTGCCTTTTATCCAAATCTAAGCACAGCAAACCACGCCTTTGCTGACCTTTTAGGTCAGATATATGCGACTTCACTTCACTGACTGCAGTACTTTGGTTACATATTAGATTTATATCCACATAGGAATGACGCCTGAGTCACATTTGAAAAAATTATTGTTCACACTGACACAAAAAAACAGATCCATAATGCGAATTGACCTGCAGTGTAAACAAAGCCCTGGTGTCTCAAAATGGGTTTTCATTTCACTGTGCATGTCTTTTTTTTAAATTTTATATTGTCTGATTTAAAATTGTGATTGTCTGTCTGTTATCACAGCGACAAGATTTTGTCACTGGAAAAGTGGAACCCACAGATGAGGAGTGTGCTTGGCGCAGTGACAAAGACGAGGAGGAAGAGCTTTCTGTAAGTAAAACTTGCGTCTCGTCTCCGTCTCCTGTCAGTTTCTTGAAGTATATGTACTTTTATTTTCATCCTACTTAACATGCACAGAAAGCCCCAGATTTCTGTTCAGCAATTGACAAGTTCTGTTTTTGATGTAGGAACAAATAAAGGAAAAAATAGCAATTGATGCCAGTAAGAAGGAGGATGCCGTGCCAGCGGAAGACCCGAAAGGCATCCCGGAATTCTGGCTCACCATATTCAAGAATGTAGATATGCTCAGCGACATGATCCAAGTGTGTTTCATTGACTACTTGCTCCCAAAACCCTACACTGTTCTACATTTGTTAACATTGGTCTGTATACCTGACTCTTTATTTGTCGCCAGGAATACGACGAGCCCATCCTCAAGCATCTGAGAGATATTCAAGTCAAGTTTTCTGAACCAGGGCAGCCTATGGTTAATACTGTTTTTTTTGTGTAATATTATCACAAATGAGAAGAATGAATAATCTTAATAATTTTGTACCTTTCAGAGTTTCACGTTAGAGTTCCACTTTGAGTCCAACGGCTACTTTAACAATGCAGTTCTCACTAAAGTCTACAAGATGAAGTCAGAGCCGGACACTTCAGATCCTTTCTCATTCGAGGGCCCAGAGATTATCGACTGTGAGGGGTAAGATCATGAACTCTCTTCTATTCCAATTTGTAACTTGTAACAAAACAAACCAAGTATGAATGGCATCCGAGATGGCGACATTATTACTGTTTATAACATTGTTATCCTGCCATGAGGTCAATTGCACTGCACTTAAAACCCAAAACGTTTTGCTACTATTATTACTGGCGTAGTGGCATCTCTCCACGCCCAGCCAGCTTCCACTCTGTGATGAATTTAAGACTATTTTTAGACTTGGTTTGAGGTGACGGCTTCAGCATATTGTTAAGAAGTAGTGTTTGATATTTAGCAATGACAAATGAACAATCTGCTGAGGAAATATTTCCCCACGCAAACCTGCCATGTCCTTACAATGATCGCATTTCATTCACATTATGCACATTTCCGTGATATTTAGCTTTTAACAGTAGATTAAGTTTTTCTTTAATGTTTTACCGCCATTCACCAACAGGAAAACAACAGTTTTGCCAAATATGGAATCCTATAACCCAGGGGTCTCAAACTCAATTTACCTGGGGGCCACTGGAGCTAGGGTCTGGGCAAGGCTGGCCCGCATCAGGTTTTCTAAAAAAAAAAACGCGTTTATTAAAAACAGAAAAATATACAAACTTTTTCAGTGCTTTGGTTCCGATTTTCTACAAGAAAAGCTCTGATAAAACATTTCACTGTTCTCAAATATCTTAATTTTTATTTTTCTGCACAAAATAAGATGAAAAATAAATAAACAAATCAAGAATAAAGAAAATCAATCAGTAATAAATAAATATAATAATAATAATAATAATAATAATAACTTAAGAAACCACATATAGTTGGTGGGTAGACAATTTTTTTTCAGATTAAAATGAACAAAGCATTATTAGAGCCCTGTAGACATGACAAAACGCGACAATAGTCACATTTATACTCTTTTTATTTACAACATATTGCGCAACTGCAGGGTCTTGAGACACATGCTAACTCGCAAACTAGAGAGCTAGCGACCTAAACGGTAGCCTTCAAGTTATTTCCTTTAAACTTAAATAGCCAAAAACTTACCACTTCCACGCGGATAGGGAGGATAACTATTAACAGTTATTTAACCTTTAACATGAACATTAATCAAACGTAATAATTTTTTCTGGGTACATGATACCATACAGCATCCATATCAAACTTGCACGGGCCGCACTAACATTTAAACTTTCATATCAAGGCGGGGCCTCAAACTAGTGTCCTGCGGGCCACATTTGAGACCCCTGCTATAACCAATAGCATAATTGTATCAACTTGATTTCTTCCTTCTGACCTTGCTAGATGTCCGATAGATTGGCACAAGGGGAAGGATGTGACGGTAAAAACTATAAAGAAGAAGCAGAAGCACAAAGGCCGTGGTACCGTCCGTACAGTCACAAAACAGGTTCCCAACGATTCCTTTTTCAACTTCTTCAACCCTGTCAAAGGTGAGTGCAGAGCAGACGTGGATGTATATCACTGAGCTATTGCATGCCTTTTTGAAACCGCTGTTTATTTAGGGCCCAAGCGGCCTATAATAATTACTATGATACAGAGGCAAGTTGTTGTTGCAATTGTTATAAGCACATGTACTAAAACACACAGGAAGTCGGCTATGTGGGGGTGAGAGCTGGCCGCAAACCAGGGCTTTAATACTGAAACAGGGATAGGCTTCAGCTTACCGTGACCCTATAGCCGTATAGAAAATGGGTGGAATTATTGTAACCTCTTTTATTGAACTACTTTTGACTTTAATGTTTTTTTTTTTGTTCTTCACAGCTTCGCCTGATTGTGAACTGGTGAGTTCATGAGCTTCTTTTGAATTTTAGTTCCCTGAATAGCTGTATTGTCTTGTCTCAGACTGGTGGCTACCAGGTTTTAATGGCCTTTCTGGTTTCCAGGACGAAGACTCTGAGTTCACCCTAACCACCGACTTTGAAATTGGCCATTTCTTCCGTGAGAGAATAATTCCCAGAGCTGTGCTGTATTTCACTGGAGAGGCACTGGAAGATGACGAGAGTGTGAGTGAGAGATTCATGATGTGGTGTGTGTGTAACGTGAGCGTTATAATCATGTTGCTTTCTTCGTACAGTTTGATGAAGAACTGGAAGAAGGCGATGAGGTTGGTCTTTTTTTTTTTTTTTACTTCCACCTTTAAATCACAAGGCACAATGTTTGGCACACATGCAAAATCTAATGAGTTCGAAGTGGTGCATCAGCAAAGTGTCTGCATGTTAAACACCTCTTGGTTTTGTTTGTGGACATGCTTAAATGGGAACTCCACTTTTGGGGGGAATTTTGCCCATCATTCACAATCCTTGTGTGCATTATAATGCCAGAAAATGAGTTAATATGAGCTAGCTAATGATGCACGTCATTGGGACACGCATATTTCTACTTCTAACCTTACACTAAGGTACATTAGTGATGTAACAAGATTAATTTGTGTGTCAGGAGCATGATGACGAAGGCGATGAGGATGACGACGATGACGACGACGAGGGAGACTTTGACCCAAGGGTCTGTATGAATCTTTTACGTAATCCCCCCCATGTTCATTTTACGTGATTAGATGTCAAAGCTAATTTTTTTTTTTACATATGCTACCTTTTGCCCAAAGTTAGCTGGGATAGGCTCCAGCTTTCCGATGATTAAGCATGGATGGATGGAAATAGAGTTCAGAATTATGACTGATGTTGAATATTAACATGAATATTATCGGAACATAATAACATAACATTTGGCAGCTGGTACTGCAATTTAAATTCTATACAAAACGCATGTCAGATTCATCTAGCCCGCACTGCAGTTTCATTCCACTGTGGAAGTGTTTGGGTAGAATAGCAATGCGGACCTCAAACTGCTTGCGGCAAGCAATTCTTTCTCATCTACTCTGCCGGCATCACGTGATTAAAGCATGAATTGCACAACCATTCTTACTTAGGGTGCCAAATTCCGCCGAGAAATAACAATACCAAATGAACATATGTTGTTTCTTGAAAAAAGAAGAGTTGGGGGGGAAATTTTGCCCGTCAGCCACAATCCTTGAGACCTGAACACAGTTTTCTCTTTTCTATGCGTTGTACAGATGTAAAAAGGCAGCTGATTAATGTACTTAATGGGACACACCTATTCAAACGCCTTGGGAAACCAGCGTTTATCGTTTCAGATACATGCACAGAAAATAGATGTTCACGTCTCACATTGGGGATTATTGGCAAAACGGAATCTAAAGATTTTATTCTTATGTATTAACAATCAATTAAATCTGGAAATACCTCTCCAGCATTGCCATTCAATATCTTTTGAATTCTATCATTCCAAATAGTCGTTGCTGCTAAAATAGAACCTGCCAGTCATCCATTGGGATTGTTCTGATGTCTGATGCGTATCGTATTTAGGGATTTCTATGCTGATTCTCTGCCTACTCTGTTCTTATTCCTTCCAATCAAATTGCTTAGCAGATGGCCACCCAGACTCGACTCATTCTGATCAAGCCTTTCTCTTGTTAGTGTATCGTTTTTCCTTGCCTCGATTGCTGAAGTGCCTAAAGATAACTAGTTATGAATTGGCTACAGCATTATAGACCTGAATTCATCAATTGATTAGTTTTGTGGTGCTTGTCATTCCCTTTGAGCACATCATTTCTAATAGAACATGTAGGGAAAGGTTATTGTCATATGACAATGATCAAGTGAAGTGGATCAAGGCGGTTTCCCATAGCAAACACGTTGCGCATCTTTACTGTCATAAACGTACGGAAATGCATGTCAAGTCACATACTTCTTAAAGTTGAGCGACTACATTAAAGTTTTTGTTTTTACAAAAAATCTGAATTGGGAGTCAAACCCTGCAGTGTGAACACAGACTTAAGTTTCTAATTGTCAGTAACGTGTGCATGACGTTGTCTCTCCTACAGGCGTAACCAATCATTCTCAGCCCATGCATTTTTAGGTAAGGGAGAACTCGGGATAGCCACGCCCACACTACGTTCTAAATCCATTCTGTACCGCTTTGATGATTCTGCCCCTCGCTCTCGCTCTTTCTTGGGCTCACACTTGGCTTCTCTTTTGTAGTCCAAGACGTTTCGGTGATCCTCAACTCACATCCTGGACCCCCCCCCCCCCCTCTATGACTGTTGTCCTAACGTTGCCTGCCTGCCTATGCTGCACCAAACCAAGCTCGCCGCTTCTCACTTCAGCAGTCACCCAGTGGGCCCCCCCCGAGCTGGCCGCTTGTCCCCCTGTCTGATTTTTTTTCTCTCTCTACCCCCCCTTTCTCACACACAGAAAGGACAACCCATGCCTGCCGAATGCAAGCAGCAGTAACCACGGTGACCAGTGGACGTGGAGACCTGCTGTCCATCAATTCAGCCAATCAGTTACCCTCCCCCTCTCTTCTACAAACTCTCATTTGAACGCAATAGGATGCAAACCAAACTGCGTTTTCACTATGTGCATGACCTTTTTTTTTTTTTTTTTCCCCTGTCTTGCACCCTCGTTGCCCCTCCTTGAAGCTCCAAGTAGAGGCGACCAGGCCGGTGCCTTGCACACACACACACAGTGGTCACTGTCATTTGCTAAGGTGGAGTTAGTGCATTACTGCCAGGAACCTTAGCACATCATAAGAATAACAGAATCCAAACTTGAGTTGTCATGGAAATTAATCTGTTACTCAGGGGTTTTTTTAACATCACCATGAGAATTGTTAGCTTACCAGGAGACTGCCGACTCGGTTTTTTTTTTTTATTTTCTGTTACAATGTATCACTTTAATTTCCGTTAGCTTGCCATTGGATGATTTATTCTGGTGTCGTGTGTATGTGATGCATTTGGGGAAATCTCATGGCCCAGCTACTGTTTTTATTTAGTTTTTGTTTTGATTCAGCTCTCCTCACTGGAGGAACAAAAATACCTGCCATGATCTGGTTCTGAAGTGTTGAATGTGGGGAGATATTGTCTTACAACAACTTTCCTGCATCCCCGTGCATCATATGGCGCTTATATAAGTATTTAACAAGCACTTCAATGGACAGAAACTAACCTGAGCTCTTTCAGCCTCTGCCAACGTCCATATTGAATATTTTGCATTGATGACTGATGTAAACTTGACCGACCATTGACCTTTTTAGTGGCGATGACAACATGCAGGTTGTTAGAATCATTAAGAAGCAGAGTCGATCGTTTGCCAACATGTGTACACATTGTAATCAACATTTGAAGTTCAAATATATTTGTCTTACGCCAATGTATTTTGTACCACCCTTTTTAGATTTAGTTCTGGTGTGACGCCCGCACGTCAGCAAAGTAGTGAACTAATTGACCTACCTTCTCGCTCGCCGTTAATTATACTCGTACTTCTACTACTTTCTGGGTGCAAGGATCTGAGCCATGCGTCCTCAAATGTACCACATGGGGTCCTGTGCTAGCAAAGGCCTTAACTGGTTCTTCACAATTTAACTTGGGTAATCTCTTCAGTTTGTACAGAGTTGAAATATTCTATTAAAGTTGTGCACCATTGAAAAGGTGTGTTTGTGTGAAATGATTCAGGCGCAACTGTATTTTTGTTAATGGGCATATTAATGGTTTCACTGCGTTTAGTGTCATATGTTGCTTTGACCTCACTCTCCCACCAGATGTCGCTAATCTTGCTTTCACTGATTCTCTGAATCTGTACAGCCACAATTTGAAGGAAAGCCTCGACGCTTCAAAAGGTTTAAGTAGACTATTTAAAAAACACAATGTACGCAACGATTTGAAAAGTGCTTATTTACAGCCAGATAGCATTTTTTTTTTCAACAGCTTTGTTTATTGAACGGTCAAACCGCGGCCATCGCCATATTATACATGGTTTGGGGTGACGTTTTACGGGATTAGATTGTAAAAGTATAATTTTATGTAAAAGTATAATTTTAAGATTAAAGTACAATCGGTATTAAATTCCAATCTGGGAACACAATGACGCCTGCCCTATCCAATATGGCGGCCGCGTATTAAATTGCATTATAGAAACACATGATGCCTGCCCTATCCAATATGGCGGCCGCTATCTACTTCCGGGTCGCCTTCCAGGTCGAGTGTCGTAGATTCCGGGGTGTAGAAGGTTTGCAAACATGGGAATGTAAACATCTGAACATGGCTACAGCTGACGTGAAGCCCCTTCAGACTGCCATGAAAATGGCGAAAATAGCAATACATCTGGACGGAGGAAACAGACATGAGGTAGTGGACGCCATTCGTGAAAGTTTATGTAAACTAGCTGTCATGGCTAGCTGTCATGGCTAGCTGTCACTTCACTAAGCTATGCGTCACAAACAATTATCTTCCTTTGTCCATATTTTCTCCTTCCAATGTCTTCGCTTTTAGGTCGCCAGTTGATTCTTGTTTTAGAGCCGAACTGTCCAATGTTGGGGAATTTGGATACCATATGTTAAGCTAGTGTTCAGAATGTTTTCAGTACATCACCAATGTGCATTGTGGAATTACTTAAAGCAACTTTTGTAATTACTCGAAATATTATATTCAGTAAGATTAATCGGTATAATAAAAATCATATTCGTTTGCTTCGCTCCAATAAGAGCGCCACTCCAACAAAGCATGTTGAGATGGGAAACAACTGGAATGCAATAGGATCTCAAAAGTCAGCAACTACTCATTAGTCTGGAGCCCATGCATGATGTCATAGTTATTTGGAAACAAAAACACAGGAATTTGTTGCTGAAACGCCTCATAGAATTCCTCTGCAGGGGTATTATTTGCTCCTTCAACATGAGCAGTTGTGTTTCGTGTTGTCAACCGAATGCTAGTATGCAACTCTAAAGTTTAATGTTAATCCAGATATGTTGTAATTTCAGGTGAAACTGCAGTTTGTGTCTGCTTTCTAAAGTACAATATTGTAAGGTAATGTGTTCCTCCTGCAGGAAGCTTACTGTGAATACCTCAGAACAATCAACTACATATCACAAACCCTTTTGGAGGATGCTGTGTCACAAAGTAAGGTCAAACTCTATATAAGATATTATATAAATACACATACTTACAGATATATGTATATAAACAGTATATACAAGGGTTCATTGGCAACTCCAAATTGTCCATAGGTTTTAATGTGAGTGTGAATGGTTGTTTGTCTATATGTGCCCTGTGATTGGCTGGCGACCAGTCCAGCGTGTACCCCGCCTCTAGCCTGAAGACAGCTGGGATAGGCTCCAGCACTCCCACAACCCTCGTGAGGATAAGCAGTAGAAAATGAATGAATGTGTATATATTAAGGGTGCAACGATACACAAAATTCACGGTTTGGTACTGTTTGACATGTTGCAATACTTTTTTGATGCAGCACACACAAGCTCAAGTCTCATTTATGTCTCATACGTCTTATTTTCTCTTATTATGTCTACTATATTCAGTAATAGTAGTGTAAAGTTGACTATAGGGGTGTTATTTCATGTCTAGAAGGCTCTAGAGAGCTGCGGTCCTTGTCGTTATCGTCTCTTGGTGTACAAAACATTAGTCTGGTCTTTTCAAAGTGTGCACTTTTACCTTCTGTTTTTCGTTTCACCCCTCTCACTGGTTAGCTTCAGAGGAGAAGGAAATGGTTGGGATGGAGGTGGAGCGAATGTTAACGCTGGCTGAGCAGTGTCTGGAGAGAGCCAGGTCCTTTGTAAAGAAGGCCGCTGACCCCCCTGCTTCCTCTTCTGTCAGCTCTCATCAGACTGTTGGCCTTCCAGTTGTTCTAAATGCAGGTTAGGTCATATTTCTCCCTTGGATTGTCTTCACTACAATTACAATTACAATTACCTTACTATCCTATCCTGCTGGAGCCTTCATAATGCGACGCACATGAAAGTAATCCTGTGAAATTCACAGTTTTTTAATTCCCATCTTCACCGTCACAGCTCCCGTTGGCACCGAGCAGGAAGCAGCCAGTCACGCAAATACTTGTCAGCGCCAGGGCGACGATCCGGTGCGCTCCCCTTTCTTGCCTCCTGATGTTTTCCAAAGACTCCAAACAGTGGTGTTGCAGGATACAAACAAAAAGTAAGGCTTTGTTTTTTATCTAAGAGAGTAACATATGAGCGAAATGGTACGACGGTACCGCTGACAAAGTGAGTACACCCCTACATTATTTATTTTGCCAAACAAAGCACACTATAAATTGTTGACTCACTGTCCATGCATTTTTTTAATGGAGTGCAATGGCTAAATAACCTGCCACGGGGCCAAATAAAGTTGCAAATGCCAGCGTTTTGCAATTATTTGCAATTAATTGTTTTCTGCATGTAGAAAGTAGGAATGTCCCGATGGATAGATTCGTATTTGACAGACTCCGCCCTAGCATGTTTATCCAGTAGCGACCGGATAGAGCCCATGTGATGACAACAACAGATAATTAATCAATTATTGCTGCTGTATGTGCTTGACTATGGCCCATTATTAGTCAAAAATGTTGAAAGACAAGTATTCCCAGACATTGCATGTCTAAAATGATAGTGAAAAAAAATTCCCACATTCTGTGCGGAAGTGGTAATTTTTTTGACTTCCCCACTCTGTTTGAAACATTTCTTAAGTTTAGAATAAACAGTTGGAGGCTAACTAGTTAGCTCAATAGCTTGAAATGCTTCAAGCAGTGGCTATCTCTTGTGTCCCTGCAGTGATCCCACGGCCTGCGCATGTTGTGTAAACAAAGCCAGTAGTAGTGCATAATGAGTTATTATCTCTGATTATCGCTTACCATGTCTGGTATATTGGTAATAGGAGTGTCAAGGTGATTATAGGGGTATTATGTCATGTCCGGAGGGCTCTAATAATGGTAAAAACCCATTTAGAAGGTACAAAACAGTTTTTGTTACATGTGTGTTCCAGGGAGCTGACACCCATTGAAGAAGCCTCGCATTTGAATCAGAAGTTAAAAGCCAATTATGAAGCTCGCCTGGCAAGACTCGCACCCGGTCAGGCCTATCAGAAGACATCTTTAGTAAGTGTGTGCACGTGTGTGTGTTGTACATGTGTACATTACAATTAACGATAAGAACAGGCGGAATCATAAACATAAATAGACGCAGCATCGACTGTGTTTGTCCACTGCTGTGACACGTCAACGTTGCCGCCATATTGGATTTATCAAGGCTGCGCTGTAAATGAATACAAGCAAATTTACTTATTTTCATAAAGTACCTTTCTACAAAGAAATTTAAGTTAAAGGAGACCAATTATGCTAATTTTGGGCCCTTTGTATTGAGTTGGGGACTCCTATAGAGCAGCTACACAGAAAGCTTTCTAGATATTCCAGAATCTGCACCTATTCAGCTGTATTTCCTTGGATTTCCAAAACGGTCCTTTTTGAATGTATTCCACCCACAGCCCTTCTCCAGACACGCCCACTCCGCTGTGATTGGTCCGAAGCCCGACTTTTCCATTTTTACTTTTTTAAATGTTAAATTCTATTTTTGGAATGTCCCGCCACAAAATGACCTGCAGGCCGCACTTTGGACACCCCTGGCTTAGCATTTACCGTATTCACCTCCATTTTAGCATTTTAACACTTTATATTCCAAAGAGTCCGGGGTAGTTTTTTATGTTTTTTACATACTTTTGTGTTTACCTTTTTATATTTTTGTCTCATACAGACGCTGTCTCTCCAGCGACAGATGATGGAGAACCTCATCATAGCCAAAGCAAGACAAGAGGCAGTATCCTTCTGTTGCTTCTATTTGAGAACCATTTTGATGTTGCATTCAGGTTTCACAAGATGATCATCATGTTTGCTTTTGCAAAGAAAGCTAATTGGGGCCATCAAGAGTGCAACTTGGATTGGTTGGCAGTCAAGCATGATAATAATCGGCCAGATATCAGCATAAAAATGTTCCTTCATTCATTCATTTTCTACCGCTTGTCCTCACGAGGCTGCTGGAGCCTATCCCAGCTGTCTTTAGGCGAGAGGCGGGGTACACCCTGGACTGACTGGACTGATTCCAATCACAGGGCACATATAGACAAACAACCATTCACACTCACATTCATACCCCAAGCGGGGAATCGAACACAGATCTTCTCCATCACCTGATTGTATGGCCATTATGCTAACCACTCATCCACAGTGTGGCCCCAAATTCTTGTATTGCCAAGAATTAATTTCAGTATAAAATTGCCACTGGTTTGCCTGACTTTTTATGGTCTCCGGAGGGAACTTTTTTTCCACCAAACTCACATAACAGATGATGATACCAGCTGATTTCTTTAATGCTAACACCAGCTCCAGCGGAAGATGGAGGAAAGAAGATTAAGGTTGCAGGAAGAAGCCAACAGGTACAATACCCGTTGAATGATCAGCATGTGTAAGATCTTATTTTGAAATTCCTGTGTAGGCAAATTCTCTACTTCTGTTTGTGGGATATTTCCCTCAACGATGCCTTATTAATTTCTCTGTGATAAATGGTAAACTTTGTGGCAACACACGGTAAACAAGGTGGGGGTTTATTTTGGTGAAATGTGGGGTGTCCAATGTCTGATTCACCTTAATGGGAGCTGCAGGATAATATAAACATATTCTCCTCATTGGTGGC
>NC_136357.1:1525000-1740000 GCF_037039965.1 Doryrhamphus excisus | reverse complement strand
TAGCTACATTTGTTGGTTTAAAAAAATATCCAAATGGCAAAATTGCATTCTTTATTTTTCACTATGTGGCGCTCGCTGGAATAGCAGAAATTGGGGGAAACAGCTGGAAAGAATAAAGTCAAAATATTAAGAAAAAAAGTCATCAAATGTAAAAAAAAAAGTGACAGTTTTATTAGAATAAACTTGTAATATTTTGAGGAAAATTACCATTTTTTAGCACAGAATTGAAATATTAAAAGAAAAAATGTAATATTAAAGAAACAATTATCATAGAATGAAGTAAAGTAATTTTTGGACACTTTGGTTGGGGAAAAATTCAAAATATAACGAGAATAAAGTGAAAATCTAGTCAGAATAAAATCATATTGACGAGAAGAACATTTACCATATTTGGATTTTTTTAATGAAAAAAAAAACAAAGTTCATACTAATAATATATAATACACAGTTCATAACGTCTTAGCATAGCTACATTTGTTGGTTTAAAAAATATCCAAGTGGCAAAATTGCATACTTAATTTTTCGCTATGTGGCGCTCGCTGGAAGAACGTTTGGACATCCTGACATGTTATATAGTTCTTCTAAGTTCTTCTATAGTTCCAAAAATGGGTGTAATAGCGATTTTCAGTGGGGCGCACATCCCACTTTCCCTATTTAAAGAGGAAAAAAGGTAATGACTTAATGTCCATGAATGCACCTCATGGTCTTTGTCTGTACTATTAGCTTGCTACACTGCCAGGAGATGAGTACCATATTTATGGATGACTTTATCAAGCTTGAGCAGGAGGGGGGGGGAGAATATCGTGCGTGGACTTAATGTGCCATCAGTCTGACACACAGCTGCAGATATCTGCTGGAGAAACGCACACTATAGAAGTAGAGAGACGGCATCTCACCGCTGCAGCTCATCTTGTGTCGAGTGGGGGACTTGGAAAGTTAGCACATAAACATAAACATAAATTTGCATTGAAAAATGTATGCAATTTGGGTTGCCGCATTGCATTATGGGTGGTGGTGGTGTGTCCCACAGCCACAGCAGAACCACTGGTATTTGATTATGTATTTTTTATCCCAAAGTTAGGTTCCTGGTCTGGGGCAGCCCTCCGATGGTAGATGTCACTTCAGCTTTTTGGGGGAGGAAAATGGACACTCACGATGGCGGTGCAGGTTCCCAATGTTCCCAAAAGATTGTGTTTGATTTTTGTTTTTGCTTGTCGTCTACATATTCCAGTGAGGACATTACGCCTGATCTGCGTGTGTGCCGAAGACTACAGATGCCTTCATGAAGCGGATTCGGCACCCAAAACAGCTGCCATGTATGTAAAACATCACTTCTGTCATGTTCTCTGTGAAAAAAAAAATTCTGGAAAGTGTAAAACAGGAAGTAGGGCATCTTGAAGATTCCCATCCAGACGGGAAACAATAGTCATGTTGTGTGTTAAGAACCCAAACATCCTTTACAGATCTGAGTAGTGAAGTTTCCTTGTCAGGTCTCATCATTGCCCGGTTAGACGTGGCACAGCAGGGGGTCATCCAAGGCCTTTTGCCCCCCTACAGAGTGGCCCTTACTGGCCAGACCTGAAAGTGGGTCGTCCTGTCTGGTTTTGGAGCTGACCCAGGACCCGACACGGAGTTTAAACAAGAGAGAGAAAGGGTTTGTGGAAGTTTGTGGAATTCAAAATGAAGCACAGTGGCTCAGACAAAGACTTAGTGAATCATAATGGAAGAATACACAATTCCGCATAGTCATTTTCATTGTCCTGCTTTCATAAAGTACAGTGGAATGCTTCCCTATTGTTAATCCTTGGGAATATTGCTGTCTGTATTTTAGCCAATGAACAATGACCACAACCCACACGCAGGGCCAATTGTTGTTCTACGTTTCAGAGAACAGTTGACCAAGTCTATTTACTGGGAACCAAATTGATGAGCATTAAATCTTTATCTGTTAAGGAATATTATTACATCAGAAGTAGAAGGTAGTCAAATGTATCCAAAGGTATTTCCAGTGAGGGCCACATCGTGAAAAACTAAAGGATGTGACTTTGCAACTTTGATACAGTGGTAATGAAAAAGTTTGGGCACCCCTGATAATTGTCAAGATTTTCCTTTATAAATCACTGGTTGTTGGGATCAGCAATTCCAGTGAAATATATCATATAGCAGACGAACACAGTGATGGGTCAAAAAATCCTGAAAATTATCCCAAACTTTGTCATACCACGTTATTCACACATATAACACATATAGATATGCTAAGAAATTTCTCATAGATTTTTCCAAAAATACGACTTATTATTATATTATTTTTTTATTATTTTTTTTTTATATTTCTACTTTCATGCCACTAAAATGAAGTTATTTTTCCTCATTTGTTAAATTACAATTTTTTAATGTGTTCTTGTAACATTGTGTTGTTGGGTTTGTATTGTTTTTTTTTCAAGTTTTAATGTTAGATTCAGCTGCACGGCATTCAACTGGTTAGCGTGCAGGCCTCACACCTAGGAGACCCGTGTTCAATTCCACCCTCCATCTCTGTGTGAAGTTTCCATGTTCTCCCCGTGCATGCGTGGGTTACAAGCTGAAGGTAAAAGTGAAGGAATGAACAACTAAAGTAGGGGGAAATAATAATAATAATAATAATAATAATAATAATAATCCCCTGCCAACCAGCAAGCATTCAGATCCCCACAGACTAGTTATACATATCTGTGAAACACGCAAACAAGTCCTGTTCGTTTTTAGAGCCCGAAAGACGCCTATCAGACAAACGCTTCCATTCCAACCTCTCCACCAAGGTCGAAGATCTGTCACAGGACCTCGGGGACACGGCAGTAGAACTGCACCAAACTGGAATAGGCTCAGAGACCACCAACAAGAAGCTTTGCGAGAAAGAGAGCACGACAGTAATCCCTTGTTTATGCCAGTTAATTGCTTCCAGACCCAACCTCGATAAGTGAATATCTGCAAGGTAGGGTTCAATCTTATGAAACAGAATGTTTTCATAGTTAGAGCATAGAAATCCTGTTTATGACTTTGGAAGTAAGAGCCCTGTAGCCATGAAATAACACCCCTATAGTCACTTTGCACTCAGATTATTCAATATAGAAGATATAATCAGAGAAAATAAGCCACTTCAAACATGAATAAGGTTCCTGCTTGTGCATGTTTCATGTCAGTGCTGGCACTCGCAACTAATAGGGATGTCCCGATCCACATTTTTTGGCTTCTCATCCTATTTTTTGTACTCTTGCCGATTCAATAATAAGCTTTTGTTACAAGCATCAATTTGTGGGAGATAATATGGTTATGAGGCTGCATGGTGCTCAAGTGGTCAGCACGCAGGCCTCACAGCTAGGAAACCCGAGTTCGATTCCACTCTCGGCCATCTCTGTGTGGAGTTTGCACGTTCTCCCCGTGCATGCGTGGGTTTTCTCCGGGTACTCCGGTTTCCTCCCCTTTTCCGAAAAGAGCGTGGAGAGTGGAATCGAACTCGGGTCTCCTAGCTGTGAGGCCTACGTGCTAACCACTTTCATTCATTCATTTTCTACCGCTTATCCTCAGTAGGGTTACAGGGGTGCTGGAGCCTAACCCAGTTGTCCTCACGAGGCTGTCTTCGGGTCGCCAGCCAATCACAGGGCACATATAGACAAACAACCATTCACACTCACATTCATACCTATGGACAATTTGGAGTGGCTAATTAACCTAGCATGTTTTTGGAATGTGGGAGGAAACCGCGCTAACCACACGACCACCGTGCAGCAAACTCCACACAGATATGGCCTAGGGTGGAATTAAACCCGGGGTCTCCTAGCTGTGAGGTCTGTGCGCTAACCACACGACCACCGTGCAGCAAACTCCACACAGATATGGCCTAGGGTGGAATTAAACCCGGGGTCTTCTAGCTGTGAGGTCTGTGCGCTAACCACACGACCACCGTGCAGCAAACTCCACACAGAGATGGCCTAGGGTGGAATTAAACCCGGGTCTCCTCGCTGTGAGGTCTGCACGCTAACCACATGACCACCGTGCAGCAAACTCCACACAGAGATGGCCTAGGGTGGATTTAAACCCGGGTCTCCTCGCTGTGAGGTCTGCATGCTAACCACATGACCACCGTGCAGCCCTACCGTGGACCAATACAGGCTAAATTTCTGACTGGATGTCACTTCCAAAATTCCCTACTTTAGGTGAGGCGATGTTGGAATGTACGGAACTAAAGACGATCCAATTGAGGGCGATTGTGTAAGCGAAGCGAAAGCGAGAGGTCCAGCTTTTTTAGTTGTTACACGAGCTCCCCAAACCTCAGAGAACCTGCCGAGTCCGGATATCTGGTTGCACGATTTTGGGTCAGTCCAGGGCCAGCAGCCTGGCTTCTCACGCAAGCGGGCAAGCAAACAGTTGCCCTGCGTGTGAGTCCTGATAAACAAATGGTGACTGGCGAGACGTGGCCAGAATGCTATCAGCCTATCATCATCACGAGCTGCATTTTGTCCTCGACGAATCTCAAAAAAATGGTATCATTTTCAATCCTGAACACGCATACCACTCAGACCACAGAGGGATATGATTGAAAACATAATCATACGATCTCGTATCCATTTAGTCCCCCATGGGAACATAAGTCATAATGTGTCTGTACGCTTTATTTAGTTTTCCCGGACCCACTCCCTTCTTCCTCTGTGGTTTGACAGCGGTGCCGACGACCTTCTACCTATCCTGGCCTTTGTGGTTTTGCGCTGTCAGTGTCCTCAGCTGGTCTCGGAATGTGCTGCCTTGGAGGAGTTCATTCATGAAGGGTGAGTCACTTTAACAAACACAAAACATCCCAAAGCTAAATGTCACAGATACGGCCATGTTTCATTGTTTTCTTTGTTTCATTGCACAGTTCTGCAAAAAGAAATATGTGAAGGTCGGGATTCTTGCTTGGAATTGAGGTTGTGATTCTGTGGGACAATGGTTTTTTTTTTCATGCGATGTTTTTAAAAAGGCTGCACAGTGGTGAAGTGGCTAGCGTGCAGGCCGCACAGCAAGGAGACCCGAGTTCGAGTCCACGCCCGGGCATCTATGTGTGGAGTTTGCATGTTCTCCTCGTGCATGCGTGGGTTTTCTCCGGGTACTCCGGTTTCCTCCCACATTCCAAAAACATGCTAGGTTAATTAGCGACACATTTTTTTTAGTCTTTATAGAAATAACCTTCTTTAATATTTTACTTCTTGCCCAAAGACAGCTGGGATAGGCTCCAGCGCCATCCGTGACCCTCGTGAGGATAAGCGGTAGAAAATGAATAAATGAAAAATAGACATTTCAATGAGTATCACTTACTCAAGGCTGCACGGTGAAAAGTGGTTAACACGCAGGCCTCACAGCTAGGAGATCCAGGTTCAATTCCACCTTTGGCCATCTCTTTCTCCGAGTACTCCGGTTTCCTCCCACATTCCAAAAACATGCTAGGTTAATTAGCCACTCCAAATTGTCCATAGGTATGAATGTGAGTGTGAATGGTTGTTTGTCTATATGTGCCCTGTGATTGGCTGGCCACCAGTCCAGGGTGGCCCCCGCCTCTCGCCCTCAAAGACAGCTGGGATAGGCTCCAGAAAAAGTATCCGTTTGGGGTCTAACGTTTTTTTCGGACGCCGCAGACACCGGAGCTCTCTCATGTTGTATCATCATCATATCAATACAAGAAACTGATAACATTTGGATGATATCTATGAACATTTTACAATTAAAAAAACTAACAACAATATGGAGGAATTAGCTAAACGCTATTTTCATAATAATAAACACGAAAGTTTTTGTACTTACTCATTGTATTCATTCATTCATTCATTTTCTACCGCTTTTCCTCACAAGGGTCGCAGGGGTGCTGGAGCCTATCCCAGCCGTCTTCGGGCGAAAGGCAGGGTACACCCTGGACTGGTGGCCAGCCAATCACAGGGCACATATAGACAAACAACCATTCACACTCACATTCATACCTATGGACAATTTGGAGTGGCCAATTAACCTAGCATGTTTTTGGAATGTGGGAGAACATGCAAACTCCACACAGAGATGGCCGAGGGTGGAATTGAACCCTGGTCTCCTAGCTGTGAGGTCTGCGTGCTAACCACTCGACCGCCGTGCCGCCTTACTCATTTTATTAAGTCACCAAAAAAAAAACACCACAAAAATCTATGACACCGCGACTGTGCAGGCAAATAACGTGTTGTTTACAAGAACTTCCTGTATCCAAGGCGAGTTATCCCGTGAACATCCGCAAGCCGGGTTGGATCCGGACCGGAGCCGCAACGGATTCAGTTACTGGAACCAATCACAGCAGAGTGGGTGTGTCTGGATGCAGGCCGTGGGTGGAATAAATTAAAAGACACCATTTTGGAAATAGCAGTGGAATAGGCGCAGGTTCTGGAAGATCTATAATGGTGGCTGTGCGGGTTATTCTGTGTAGCTGCTCCATACAACCCAATACAAAGGGCCAAAAATGGGTATAATAGGTCCTCTTTAAATGAAAAAAGTCGTAATCTAACAAGAAAAAGTAGTTTTTTTTAGAGAATAAAAAATGAAAATATAAAATTTCTTAATAAAGAATCCCACTTGATGAAAATTGACTCATCACAGTCGGGTCTGGAAGCAATTATCATCCATGTATTTCTATATTATATTTCTATATTTGGACTGTATTATTCCTTCATCAGCTAACACGTGTTTCTCTGCCTCAGCTATTTAATTGGCGAAGAAGGCTACTGCCTGACCTCCATGCAGAGCGCCTTGGCCTACGTTGAGTCGCTGCATGTCGACGGACTTCACCCACCTGCAGACCAGTTCATATGAAACAGGTATCTCTTAAATTCTCTTTATGATTATCCATCCGGTTGGTGTGGGGGGAATAAAGACGTACTAAAACGTACTAAAAGTACTAAAAGTTTGTAGCCAACCATTAAGTTGCTAAGTGTATTTGCATTGGCGGGTGTTTTTGGCCCACATATTGCAGACTCCAATACACCAAATGATTGATCGGATGAGGGCAAGCCATTTCCTGTGTGTAAATACACACAGGAAATGGGCCGACAGTACCGAGCGTGTGAGTCTTTATCACGTACTTACACTGATTGCTAGTTTATGGACTGAAAATAGAACTGGAGATAAGGTCTTAGAAGGTGCGGCGATGAACAGTAGCCGAAATGGACTTTTACATCAGAGCTTCTTGGAAACGACAAGGCAAATAATTATAAGCAGCTGGTGGCAAACCTCCTAAAGTCCACTTTTTGCATTCCTATCTAGATTTCTTTCCTTTGAACTGTGGCGATGTACGTAACTGATGACCAAACACAAAGTGAAAATATGTCATTTTCAATGCAACTGATACCGGTGTATGCTAGAAATGTTTCATATATGAAAAATGGCAGCCAGCCCTGATTTTTGCACATTATTTATTGTATAAGAATAGTGGAACGCTGTTTGTTCATTATTAAAGGCATTGTGTCATGAAGGCTTGTGAATAATACAATAAATGTGTTTGGCTCAGGAAAGATTTTCTCTTTATTTTCTACTCTTATAATTTTAAAAGTTATTTCCATTAGGTGGATAAGTTGAGTCTAATTATTTTTTTCAGTAAATCAATTTTAATTAATTATTAAGTTTTAATTAAAAAAATAAATTGAATAAACACAAAATAATTTATACTTTTAAAAGTTATTTCCATTAGGTGGATAAGTTGAGTCTAATTATTTTTTTCAGTAAATCAATTAATTAATTATTATGCTTTAATAAAAGAAATTGAATAAACACAAAATAATTTTATTTTAAATTCATAAATAATAAATAAAAATGTTTTAATGTCATGAAAAAAATACATATAGTAATACAAATAATGAATAAAATATTTGTATTTTAATCAATATGGGCTGAATGAAATTGCACTTTAACTTTTCATTTAAAAAATATATAAAATATAATTAAATTCTTTTTGAAATATTTACCTAATAAAATAAATTAAAATAATTGTATTATATATTTTAATTAATTACATTTTAAATTCAACTTTAAATTTTAAATTTATTACATTTTAATAATTAAATATTAAATGTTCCAAAAATACAATTAAATATTGACTTCATTTAAATATTGACTAAAAATAATACAACCTAACCAGTCTTGTCTTTTTTTTTTTAGAGCATAAAGAAAAGGATGCTGACATTGGTTTTCGTCATCTAAAATAAAAAAAAAAACGATGACTTTTGTCTATTATTTATTTTAATTTGTCTTCAATGCAGTCACATAATTTCTTCATGACTCGAAAGCAAACATATTTGCCAATCATTTATCCTGATCATGAACAAAGCCTGGATAATTACTCATGGTAAATTGTACGAGGTCACCATGACCATTTTGCATACCAAAGGAACAACTAGGAGCCAAAGCCATTCCTTGTCCACTTTTCCAGCAACAACTCCTCTCGGTTTTCCGAGCTGTCATGGACATGACAAAGGACCAGTGTTGTTTGGAGGCCTCTTTTACTCTGCTTTGAGGTGGCCTCCCAACTCATGTTTACTTGCGCTAAAGGCCATTTGGCCCAAAATAGAAGATGACAATGGAGAGGGGCCTACGGGGTGGTCGCTTGTGGTGCCCGTAAACCAGAGAGTGTCACGCTAACGTGTTGCTCAAGCTCTTCAGCCTACTGTGTGGCCTCCGTGTATGGGAATCAAATAAAAGGATTGGTGGGGGAAAAAGCTACAATATGATGGGAATGACGTCACAGAAAATGTATCAAAGTTATTGAAGAGGGAAGGGGAAATATTCTGACAAAATCTCAGACTTCCAGTTCATCCCAATAAGCGGCAATATGTGGACCCAATGAGAGTTGAGAACGCTAGCCATCGAGCTGAAATTCCTCGATGGCCAGCAGGACTCTTGAGACTCAAGTGTTTGCAATTCAAACATGGAGGACCTTCCACAAATTCTTTATTTATGGTAATGGTAATGGTTTTATTTCATTTGAACATGCATCAGATTACAATCGAGTGCATCCCATAATCAGTTCCCAGTTCCACATGTCCAAAAGGAGTAGGAAGAAGCAAAGCTTATTAAATCCTACCCCTCCATCTGGTACTTTTACAATCAGTAATTGTTGCATTTGTTCACTTCCTGCTTTCGTAACATAGTTTAAGTTTTTTTATTTATTTTATTTTTGTCAAATAAAATTAAAACAAAAAAAACTATATTAGGAATGCAGGAAGTGGCAAAAATACCCCTCCATCTGGTACCTTTACAATCAGTAACTGTTACATTTGTTCACTTCCTACTTTCCTAATATAGTTTAAGTTTTTTATTTTATTCTATTTTTGTCAAATAAAATTAAAACCAAAAAAAGCTATATTAGGAAAGCAGGAAGTGACAAAAATACCCCTCCATCTGGTACTTTTACAATCAGTAACTGTTACATTTGTTCACTTCTTGCTTTCCTAATATAGTTTAAGTTTTTTAATTTATTTTATTTTTGTCAAATAAAATTAAAACAAAAAAAACTATATTAGGAATGCAGGAAGTGGCAAAAATACCCTTCCATCTGGTACTTTTACAATCAGTAACTGTTACATGTGTTCACTTCCTGCTTTCCTAATATAGTGTAAGTTTTTTATTTTATTTTATTTTTGTTAAATAAAATTAAAACAAAAAAAATAGATGGAGGGGTAGGATTTAATAAGCTTTGCTCCTTCCTACTCCTTTTATTTTTATTTATTTTATTTTATTTTTGTCGAATAAAATTAAAACAAAAAAAACTGAAACTATATTAGGAAAGCAGGAAGTGAACAAATGTAACAGTTATTCGATATTCATACCTCAATCTCGCTCATAAGTTGTGTTGTCATGTTTACACAGCTCTACAAAACATTGAAATGATACACTTAAAGGCTCTGTCCATAATATTATGAGATTAAAGTCATGACACAATACGGAAAAAATGTACGAATATTATTTAAGAAGAATGTTTAAATATTTGGAAAATGTCCTAGACACTCCACGTGACTTCTAAATGATATTTGGAGTATTATTAAATATTATTTTTGAGTCATCACAATCTTACTGATTTGCGGGAACGTGACGACTGGCTACCATACCTGAAATATGGGAGTATTTAACACGGAACATCTGTAAAAACATTCATTTTTTATGCTATTGTTGTCAAAATTTTGCGTGCAGTGATTTTTGGGGCTGGAAGAAGACGAGCCAAACAGTCACAAAAGCCTAAAAAGCCGTGCAATTCCACCCGGGTAACAATGAAAACGGCAAAAAACGGCCAAAAACCCGCTGCAGTAATTTATTAGAACTGCCCATCGCTATTCAAAACTGGTCATGGCAAATTTTGATGCCATGTCCGAAGTTTGGAATGACTGTAAATACAACTGTCCGATAATTATCGGTAGCGATATCAGTATCGGATTTTTTCAGATTTTTCGGATCAGATTTCATTGTCATGTTATACACATATCAGTATCGGAAATTAAGAGTTGGACAATATCGGCATATCGGTTTTCGACAAAAAAAGCCAATATCAGGCATCCCTCGCTGTAAACCAGCTGGAAAACAAAGAAAGTCCAAAAACCGTACGCCTTAGTTTTTCATATGGAATCATTAAACGGCGCAGTGGGACAGAACCTTAAGGGTTTCATCTTCTACACAGAATGTTCTACTATACAGATCGACAGGAGTTTCTACCAAGTTCGGGAACCGGAGAAAGTGGCACAAGCTAGAACACGTGGCGTTTACAAAAATTAGAGAAAAACTGTTTCTAAGTCTGCGGGGCAGCTGATGGTGAAGACGTTGTTGGATGCGTTTTGTCCCTCCACCAGTTTGGCTACAGCCTCACCCAGATCCATGTGGTTCAAGTACCCAGGGGTCAGTCGCTCCGGAGTAGCGACACCTGTGTTGATAATCACCTGCCAGGACCACGAAGAACAAAGGAGTTTTATTCTTTGTACGTTTTTACAAAGTGTTACGATGTAGTCCATTACTTCCTCAGGAGACATCTTGGTCAACCTTGGAAGTACCACTAGATACTCTTTATGCCGGGAATGTCTCACCTGGTAGAGCTTACAGGACAGGTCGGGGTACTCCTCCCTTAGAACCTGGCAGAAGGCCAGGGCGCTGGCAGCTCCTACAGTCAGGAAACCAGTCCCGGGCATCAGAAGCTTCTCACCTGCGCCCCCTGTGGAGTAGAGCGTGACGGAGTACTAGAACCAAACCTGCTGTACCAGGTATCGCTTTGTACCAGACTACATTTACAGGGTTGAGGGTGTCCAGTTTGGTGGCCTTGGAATCTCGTCTATGCTATTTGCGAATGATGTAGTCCTGATGACCTCATCGGGTTGTGACCTTCAGAGTTGACTGGATTGGTTGGCTGCTGTTTAGTTTCTGTTTTTTTTTTTATTTTATTTTTGTCAAATAAAATTAAAACAAAAAAACTATATTAGGAAACTTCCTGCTTTCCGAATATAGTTTAAGTTTTGTTTATTTTTATTTTGTCAAATAAAATTAAAACAAAAAAATCTATATTAGGAAAGCAGGAAGTGACAAAAACTAAATAAATTAAAAAAACTTAAACTATAGTAGGAAAGCAGGAAGTGAACAAATGTAACAGTTATTCAATATTCATACCTCAATCTGTAAAAGCAGTAACTGTTACATATGTTCACTTCCTGCTTTCCTAATATAGTTTAAGGTTTTTTTTTTATTTTATTTTTGTCAAATAAAATTAAAACAAAAAAAATATATTAGAAAAGCAGGAAGTGACAAAAATTAAATAAATTAAAAAACTTAAACTATAGTAGGAAAGCAGGAAGTGAACAAATGTAACAGTTATTCAATATTCATACCTCAATCTGTAAAATCAGTAACTGTTACATTTGTTCACTTCCTGCTTTCCTAATATAGTTTAAGTTTTTTTTTATTTATTTTATTTTTGTCAAATAAAATTAAAACAAAAAAATATATATTAGAAAAGCAGGAAGTGAACAAATGTAACAGTTACTGCTTTTACAGATTGAGGTATGAATATTGAATAACTGTTACATTTGTTCACTTCCTGCTTTCCTAATATAGTTTAAGTTTTTTTTATTCATTTTATTTTTGTCAAATAAAATTAAAACAAAAAAATATATATTAGGAAAGCAGGAAGTGACAAAAATTAAATAAATAAAAAAAACTTAAACTATATTAGGAAAGCAGGAAGTGAACAAATGTAACAGTTATTCAATATTCATGCCTCAATCTGTAAAATCAGTAACTGTTACATTTGTTCACTTCCTGCTTTCATAATATAGTTTAAGTTTCTTTTATTTTTTGTATTTTTTTTTTGTTTTGTTTTATTTGACAAGCTAATATGAGCATCCAATGCCATAATGGGTACCATAGTAAGTGTCAATATAGTGATATATATAGCACATCATGACTGGTTCAAGACTCTTCATCCTTGTATTTAGCAAACATCAACTGCTTGTATTGTTTCTTGAATTGGCTCAAGAATTTGGTTCTTGAAGAACGTGGGCGGGTACATTGTCGCATGAATCTAATTTGTACCAAATGTGTACCAAAACGTGTTCTGGGCACTGAAGCCATTCCTGAGAAGTGGTAGCCACCACGTACCCCAATCCAGTCTCACCTGTGATGAAGGTGTAGCTACAGTTGGCATCGTCCCTCACCAAGGGAAAGAAGGCCTTCCATGACACAAACGTACTAAATAGTAACGACTCAATGACCTGCACATACGCAAAGAAAGGAAATATTAAGTCAATAAAATCCCACAGTCCCCCCCCCCTTCCCCCCCAAGTACTAAGTTCCAATTAATGTCTGTGTTTACAAACCCAGTGCAGGTCTTTGAGAGTCTGGGTATGTGGAGGTCCCCCCTGCCACCAGCTGAAGCCCAGAGAGGAGACCACATCAGTAACCTTCCCCACCTTCTGCAGCAGGACCTCTTTGGCCTTCTCTGCTCCTTCCTCGGACCCTGACAGAGCGACAAGACCGAGACTTGATTAAAGACACTCCATGGGGTCAATGAAGCCTTGATGGACCTTGGTGATCCTTTATCCTTCATCTAACCCATGGCACTGGGCGGGGCTAAAATGCTGTCCATCATAAACATGATGACACCACCAGAGAACTTGGCATAAAAATATATAATTATATGAAAATTAAGAATGATGTCTTATAATTATCAGCCCAATATCAGCATAAAATTACAATATTGGTTGATATCGGATTTTTTTCCCGATCATGAAAATCCATATTTTTAAAAATATGACATGCCATGTTACATATCAGCTGATATCGGTATCGGAAAATAGTGTTGGACAATATCGGTATATCGTTTTTTTTGCAAAAAAGCCAATATCAGATATCCTTACTAAAAATATTCATTCATTCATTCATTCATTTTCTACCGCTTACCATCTTTAGCATCTTTACCAGCTGTCTTCAGGCGAGAGGCGGGGTACACCCTGGACTGGTGGCCAGCCACTCACAGGGCACATATAGACAAACAACCATTCACACTCACATTCATACCTATGGACAATTTTGAAGTCGCTAATTAACCTAGCATGTTTTTGGAATGTGGGAGGAAACCGGAGTACCCGGAGAAAACCCACGCATGCACGGGGAGAACATGCAAACTCCACACAGAGATGGCCGAGGGTGGAATTGAACCCTGGGAGAAAACCCACGCACGCATTCTTACAAAGAACACTAAACTCATCACACACCAACTTAACACTCAAGAGGTATAATTAAACCAGCTCAACCGAATCATTCATTTATTCATTTTCTACCACTTATCCTCACAAGGGTCGCGGGGGTGCTGGAGCCTATCCCAGCTGTCTTCATACACCCTGGACTGGTGGCCAGCCAATCACAGGGCACATATAGACAAACAACCATTCACACTCACATTCATACCTATGGACAATTTGGAGTGGCTAATTAACCTAGCATGTTTTTGGAATGTGGGAGGAAACCGGAGTACCCGGAGAAAACCCACACATGCACGGAGGAGAACATGCAAACTCCACACAGAGATGGCCGAGGGTGGAATCGAACTCGGGTCCTACACGCAAACCACCCATCCACCGTGCAGCCTGGTGTATTGTTATTTATCTAAAAAATTGGCATATTCCACACATACTGTTGTTGCGAATAATGGTTAATCATGATTAATTAATTAGAAAACAGTGATTAGTTTGATCCAAATTGTTAATAAAAGTCCAATACGTCACAAGGACTTTGGTTGAAGTCAAGCACAAAGCTGTACAGAACATATTTCAAGTGTTCTTATGGTTGATGTGTCCAAAAAAATATTCAGTTTGATGTTGAATATGAAAATCAGACGGGTCCCAAATTGTGTAAAGAGACGTGCGACTCACCGACATCCCCCACTATTGTGACGAGATGATGTTTTGTGTTGGGAGAGAGAGATGATCTGAGTTTCTCCAGCCGATTGTTGTCTCGCGAGATCACTGCAACTTTGAAACCTACGTCAATAAACACACACACACACACACACACATCAATCAGCTTGTTCATGAATCCGTTGTAAAGCCCCGCAAAAAGCATCACCTTTGACACAGACACACTTAATCCTGCTGTCACGTCAGCGAGCGTCCACTAATCGCTCCACGTTATCTTCATGTGTTTATCAGGGTCATGTGACGGATGGCAGATGGCAGCTTTATGACTTAAAAGCATCACAACACAAACAATGGAAGGCCCGATTCAGTCTGGATATACGACATACATACATACATACATACATACATACATACATACATACATACATACATACGTACATACATACGTACATACATACATACATACGTACATACGTACGTACATACATACTACATACATACATACATACATACATACATACATACATACATACATACATACATACATGCATGCATGCATACGTACATGCATACGTACATGCATACATACATACATACATACATGCATGCATACGTACATGCATACGTACATGCATACGTACATACATACGTACATACATAGGTACATACATACGTACATGCATACGTACATACGTACATGCATACATACATACATACGTACATACATAGGTACATACATACGTACATGCATACATACATGCATACATACATACATACATACATACATACCTGCATACATGCATACATACATGCTTACGTACATACGTACATGCATACATACATGCATACGTACATACATACGTACATACATAGGTACATACATACGTACATGCATACATACATGCATACATACACGCATACATACATACATACATACATACATGCATACATGCTTACATGCATAAGTACATGCATACGTACATGCATACGCACATACGTACATGCATACGTACATACATACGTACATACATAGGTACATACATACGTACATGCATACGTACATACATACGTACATGCATACGTACATGCATACGTACATACGTACATGCATACGTACATGCATACATACATACATACATGCATACATGCATACATACATACATACATACATGCATACATACACGCATACGTACATACATACATACATACATACATACATACATACATACATACATACATACATACATGCATGCATGCATGCATGCATGCATACATACATACATACATACATACATACATACATACATACATACATACATACATACATACATACCTGTACATTGTAAAACAAACTTTCATTTCATTAATTAACCATTTGGAATCAAATAATTATATAAAGTATATTTATCAATCATTTACAGAATTAAAATGTATGAATAAATACAAAATATACTACAAATATATTGTATATCATGCATATATCATGCATTGTGCATTTTTTAAAATAAATACAAAATATACTATAAATATATTGTATATCATAGATACATTGTACATTTTATTAAATAAATACAAAATATACTATAAATATATTGTATATCATACATACATTTTACATTTTATTACATAAATACAAAATATACTGTAAATATATTGTATATCATACATACAGTGTACATTTTATTACATAAATACAAAATATACTGTAAATATATTGTATATCATACAAACAGTGTACATTTTATTAAATATATACAAAATATACTATAAATATATTGTATATCATACATACATTGTACATTTTTTTAATAAATACCAAATATACTATAAATATATTGTATAGCATATATAAATTGTACATTTTTTTAATAATACAAAATATACTATAAATATATTGTATATCATACATACATTGTACATTTTATTAAATAAATACAAAATATACTATAAATATATTGTATATCATACATTGTACATTTTATTAAATAAATACAAAATATACTATAAATATACATGCATTGTACAAAAATGTTGCATGTAATTATTGCATTATATATAAATAAATTATTATTAAAATATGTGTAATGAAATATTCTTTAAATATGAACATTTGATGATTAAAAATCATTAAAAATTAAATTTTTTAGTACAGCACCGTCAAAATGATGTTTTCTCATTTACCACATTGCATGCAAAATCCTTCTGTGCACGTGCTGCAATGAGTTATTACAATGTTATTAACATGTATAAATGACCTAAAAGCTTTTATTTAATATATAGATGTATATTTTATTTTTATAAGAGGGTTGCATTTGCATCTTACCTTTGTCCAACAGGGCTTGAACTATCCCGGAGCCCACAGTTCCTGCTCCACCGAGAACCAGCACCACCTTGTCTGACATGATGACTCAGCTGCTCAACTTGTCATCTTACACGGTAGCTTTTTAAATAAAATAGCACCCCATCAATGTCACCCAAGACCCGCCCCTACACTGAGCTGGCGAATGTACGTTTTGTCACCTACAATCATATACTCTATCAAATATCGCCATCTAGCGGCTTAAAGTGGCATTTCATTTCATAACTACAGCCAGCTCAATTGGCTCGCTCACCCTACTCTCTCTCTCTCTCTCTCTCTGTCCAGGTATTGAATTGCTTTATTTATGCAAATTAATTCAAATAAATGCTTTATTTGTATTGTATTTGTTACTGTACAGTAGTATCATAAGACACCACGCATTACGTTTGAAATTCACCGTTGACAGCGGAGGCCGGGTCCACCCAGAGACGCCCCAGGTGAACAAACCAAACGCACCTCCTCCTTGAAACGCAGGCTGTCACGTGACTGTGTTTACTTCAAGCTGCTAAATGCGGCTGGGCAACTTCTCGTCGGACCGCTTGGACGCATAAATGTTTTAATCGTTGACGAGCGTCCGGAGTGACAGGTACAAGTCAGTTCAACAGCTGAATTTGCGTGTGTTTTGTCAACCGATAGTGTTTTGTCGACGAATGACCACCGCTGTGTCGGTGTGAGTCGGAAGCTAGCAAGAATTTGAGTTAGTGTCGTCAAATCTCATGCATTCTTTCCGACATTCTAACCATAGTTTGCTTTTGGTCGCAAAGTTAGAAATTCTACACATCTAATATGATGGTATGATCGACGAGAATAGCAGTTTAATTCGGCGTGTATCTTTCCAGAAACACTTTGTCGTTAAACATAGTAAGCTGTGGAATAGTTAGCCTGGTTGGGTTAGCTCTTCCTGGTAGGACGCAGTGCTAGCTTGCAGTCAACCGAGGCGGAACAAGTTTTTGTTTTGTTTTAAAACGTCGATTTGTACCATATTTACTCAAACTAAAAAAAGACCCCGCAATTCTTTATTGACCACCGGCACATTCTAAATATACAACTGAAGAGTTACGCCCTACAAACATAAATAATCGTCATTAAAAAAATTACATACAAGAATGGTATGGTATGATACGTTTGTTTCAGACATGCGCAACAGGTTACATGAAGGAACATCGTGTGCAGTTCAAATGTCTGAAAAGGAATAGGAAGAAGCAGAGTTTCTATTTAAAGCTAATCTAAAGCTACAGGACAAAATAAAATCTGTGTCTAGCTATGGAAACGGCATGGCTAGTAGTGCTTTATTATCACAGTCCTTTAACATGTTGGAAGATACCATCTTTATCCTTAATGGTCGGAGCGTTTGAGTGGCTTCAACCAACCAGTATTGATTTCTCCATTTTCTGAACCATGTCTAATTTCACTTTCATTTTCTTTGACAGCCTGCCATCATAATGGCAGAGTCAAGCCTTTTGTTTGGGGAATAAAGTTAATGACAAAGGGGGGGGGGGGGAGCAACACATTCTTCCACCACACACATGCAAGTAGTTCTTTTTCACCTACATGATTTTTCTTGAAATTTATGTAACTTCTTCACTAAAATATCAATATGGCAAAGTTGCATCCTTTCACTTTTCACTATGTGGTTCATATTTTGCTTTTAGCATCTTTAATATTAGTGACCCCCACGACCTTCATTTTTTCCTCAATGTAGCCCTCATAAAAAAAGTTTCCTTTAGAGCAGGGGTCTCAAACATGTGGCCCGCGGGCCAAATGTGGCCCACAGGACACTAGTTTGAGGCCCCCGCCTTGATATGAAAGTTTAATGTTAGTGCGGGCCCGCGCAAGTTTGATACGGATGTTGTATGGTATCATGTACCCAGAAAAAAATTATTACGTTTGATTAATGTTCATGTTAAAGGTTAAATAACTGTTAATAGTTATCCTCCCTATCCGTGTGGATGTGGTAAGTTTTTGGCTATTTAAGTTTAAAGGAAATAACTCGAAGGCTACCGTTTAGGTCGCTAGCTCTCTAGTTTGCGAGTTAGCATGTGTCTCAAGACCCTGCAGTTGCGCAATATGTTGTAAATAAAAAGAGTATAAATGTGACTATAGTCGTGTTTTGTCATGTCTACAGGGCTCTAATAATGCTTTGTTCATTTTAATCTGAAAAAAATCATTTGTCTACCCACCAACTATATGTAGTTTCTTAAGTTTTTATTATTTGCTGTTTTATTATTATTTTTATATTTATTTGTTACTGATTGATTGATTTTCTTTATTCTTGATTTATTTATTTTCCATCTTATTTTGTGCAGAAAAATAAAAAGTAAGATATTTAAGAACAGTGGAATGTTTTATCAGAGCTTTTATTGTAGAAAATCGGAACCAAAGCACTGAAAAAGTTTGTATATTTTTCTGTTTTTAATAAATGCGTTTTTTTTTAAACCGGATGCGGCCCAGCCTTGCCCAGACCCTAGCTCCAGTGGCCCCCAGATAATTGAGTTTGAGACCCCTGCTTTAGAGACTCTGAACTTCTAATGCCTCATGTTTTGTTATTTTTTAAATCGTTTTTCTTATCGTTTTCTTATCGTTTGATCTCTCATCCTCAGTTGATAGGCCGAGATGAGCATCTTTCAAGACAGAGCAAAACATTTGGTGGCCGCTTACGGTCGCGCGTTGGAGCAGCAGATCTTGAAGCGAGGCTCCTACCTGGCGTGTGCAAACGAGGAGCTGTGGAAGCAGGTGGAGGAGCTGCTGAAGGAGGAGAATGCTCAACAAACGCACTGCTTGGGCCTGGAGACCCTCAAGGTGATGGAAGAGTCGCTCAGGATGAACGCCGCGTCAACAAAAACGCCGAGAGCCAGTAGCGGCAAACACGTGAAAGCAAGAGGAGGCTTGCAAGGTCTTGGGAAGGCGTTTGAGGTTCTGGAACAAGCTGGTCTCAACCTGTACCTTGGGCACTGGAGGGAGGAGTACAAAGAAGTCAAGGTCCATGATGGATTTTTTTAAAAAGTGCTTTTTATTTTCTTGTAATAACATTTGCTTCTCTGGTCTCTCAGATGTACTCCGGCATGTTCACGCACTACATCAAACCCGTGCTGTCCCCCGCCCAGATTGAGAAACTTTTCGGTTTGTTGGGGTACCAGTACTCCACACGGCGGGAGCAGCTTAAGCTCCAGTCCTTCAGACCCAGCCCAAACGTGTTGGAGGATCTCCTCCGCTTGTCCTGCGCCTTCTTCCTGGCACGCTGCGAGTGCCGACTTCTACTGGCAGCCCTAGAGAAGGGCGGCGGGGACGCCCAGTGGGAGCTGTGTGTGGTCAGGGAGAGACAGCGGGGGCATAGCCTCAAGGTTGGCAGCATTTCCTTTCTTCCGGGGAACGAGTATCGCACTATATGACGGCATTTGCGTTATTGCAATATGTGTGTGTGTATACGTATAACATTTTCCCCAAATTACAGTTTTATTGCATTTTGTTTCTCATAATCTCTGCAGTTTTGATGAGCAAGTGTGTTTTATATATATATATATTTATTTCATCTCAGCTTTGCCTATTATTAGTATCAACTTCGATTTTTTTTCCCCAAATATTTAAACTTTCTTTGTAAATAATTGTTGGAAATTTTCTTTTTCGGAACATTATGACAATGATTATGATATTATTATGATTATTATTATGATAATGTTATTTTCTCCTCAACAATTTTTTCAAATATTGCTACAATTTCTTTTCAAATAGTAAATCTTTTTTTTTAATAATCTACTTTTTTCTTTAATATTTACATTTTATGCTCCTAAAAATACATTATTTTTCCTAATATTGTTTTTTTCATAAAATTACATTTTCTTTTTCATTTCTGTAGTTTTTTTTTATTTTCCTACCTTTTGGACTTTTTCTTTTAACTTTTAGTTTTCTCATGATTATGACTTTATTCCCATAATAGTTTGACTAATTTTCCCCAAATTACAATTTTATTGCATTTTGTTTCTCATCATCTCTGCCGTTTTGATGACCACGCATGTTTTTTTATATATTATATATATTTTTAATTTATGTATTTATTTCATCTCAGCTTTGTCATATAGGTGAAAAGGCCTATTATTAGTATCAACTTTGATTTTTTTTCCCCAAAATATTTAAACTTTTTTTGTAAATAATTGTTGCAAATTTTCTTTTTTCGAAACATTATGACTTCATTTGCATAATATTTAGACTTTCATCCCATAATGTTATTTCTCCTCAACAGTTTTTTTCAAAGATTGCTACTATTTTTTTTTTCTAAAAGTAAATCTTTTTTTTTTTAAATAATCTACTTTTTTCTTTAATATTTCCATTTTATGCTCCTAAAAATACACTATTTTTTAAGTTTATTCTTGTTTTTTTTTCATAAATTACATGTTTTTTTTCATTTCTGTAGTTTTTTTTTTATTTTCCTACCATTTGGACTTTCTTCTTTTAACTTTTAGTTTTCACATTATGACTTTATTCCCATAATAGTTTGGCTTTATTCCCATTATTTTCCCCAACTAATTTTCCCCAAATTACAATTTTATTGCATTTTGTTTCTCAGAATCTCTGCAGTTTTGATGAGCACGCATGTTTTTTATATATTACATATATATATATATATATATTTCATCTCAGCTTTGTCATATAGGTGTAAAGGCCAATTATTAGTATCAACTTCGATTTTTTTTCCCAAATATTTAAACTTTCTTTGTAAATAATTGTTGCAAATTTTCTTTTTCGGAACATTATGACTTTATTTGCATAATATTTAGACTTTCATCCCATGTTATTTTCTCCTCAACAATTTTTTCAAAGATTGCTACTATTTTTTTCTATTAGTAAATCTCTCTTTTTTTTAATAATGTACTTTTTTCTTTAATATTTACATTTTATGCTCCTAAAAATACATTATTTTTCCTAATATTGTTTTGTCATAAAATTACATAATTTTTCATTTCTGTAGTTTTTTTTTTCTTTTCCTACCTTTTGGACTTTTTCTTTTAACTTTTAGTTTTCTCGTGATTATGACTTTATTCCCATAATAGTTCGACTAATTTTCCCCAAATTACAATTTTATTGCATTTTGTTTCTCATAATCTCTGCAGTTTTGATGAGCACGCGTGTTTTGTATACATTATCTTTGGGACCCCAAAGTTTGCTCGAGTGCGACTTGAAAGATGTTCTGATGAAAAATGTATATCACGATGCCAGGTGGCGCTGGACAACACCAAGAGGACCATGCGAGTCAAACAGCCGCTGATGGAGTCTGACGGGGAATCGGATGTGGATCTGTACACAGACAAGCAGGTGAACGGTGGACAGAGTGTGACGGTCGTCCACGACGACGACCGCCCCCACAAGCTGGCGCGGGGCGACCACCACAACGGACCCCGATCCTTCCCGGCCCCCAGAGAACGCATTTGCGTCTCCACACTCAACTACCAGCTCACCAGCGTGTCCGAGTCGGAACCGTTTGGGCGCTCCTCAATCGGCGAGGAGTCTGTCGACGAGGACCTCCAACCTCGCAGTCTCCAAGCTGATTGGGTAGCGACGGAAAGCGGCAAAGTCTGCAGTTGCCTCCGCTCCCCCGGCCTCTACCTGAATCAGTGCATTGACTGCGACGCTTTCCACGACACTTCCTGCGCCACACTCGAGCGTTGCTGTCACGAAGGCCACCAAGTGCGGCTCCCCACCAAGATGAACGAAGCAACAACAACAACGCCGGCGGCGTCCAACGTATCGCCGACCCTCAGCAGCAGCGCGGAGATGTCGGCAATGGCGGCTTTGTCTCTGAGCGATAAGCCCAAACCGCTGAACCCCATTCGCCCGACCAATCAGCCAATCACCTACCACGACTGCTGCGACCTCACCCGCCCCGACCCCCAGCTGGCGTGTCTCACCTGCCGCGTTTTTCACGCGGCGTCCTGCGACGCCGTCGACTTGTGCCAAATTCAGCACACGCTCAAAACCCTGGCCCGCTGCTCCTGCGGGCGGCCGTGCGCCAGGAAGCCCATGGTCCTGTGCCGGTACTGTGCCAACGAGTACTGTAAAAACTGCTGGTACAGAAGCCCCTGCAGTTGCACCTGCGGCGAACCACTCGACCAGGTGTCTTCCGTCTGACGTCTTTGCACTCCTTCCTGATGGTGCCTTCAAGAACATCAGACGTTCAAACGTTGCCTTATAGCAGGGGTGTCCAAAGTGCGGCCTGTGGCCCATTTTATTTGGTCTGCAGCACATTCTAAAAATAGAATTTATATCAAAACTGAACAGCAAAAATTTTTTAATCAGTAATTTTACAGGAGGGGCGGCACGGTGGTCTAGTGGTTAGCATGGTTAGACCTCACAGCTAGGAGACCGGAGTTCAATTCCACCCTCTGCTATCTCTGTGTGGAGTTTCAAATTAATTAATCATGATTAACCTTTATTTGCAACAACAGTGTGTGTGGAATATGCCAATTTTTAGATAAAAAAACAAGACACCAGGCTGCATGGTGGACGGGTGGTTTGCGTGTAGGACCTGAGGTCGATTCCACCCTCGGCCATCTCTGTGTGCATGTTCTCCCCGTGCATGCGTGGGTTTTCTCCGGGTACTCCGGTTTCCTCCCACATTCCAAAAACATGCTAGGTTAATTAGCCACTCCAAATTGTCCATAGGTATGAATGTGAGTGTGAATGGTTGTTTGTCTATATGTGCCCTGGGATTGGCTGGCCACCAGTCCAGGGTGTACCCCGTCTCTCGCCCGAAAACAGCTTAGCTCGTGAGGAAAAGCGGTAGAAAATGAATGAATGAATAATTTTACAGGAATAAATTCAAAAAAGTAAACTACTGTAATCTTAACGAGGAATAAGTTGGAATTTTATGAGAATGTAATATTTTTATTGAAAAAAAAAGGCCTTTTCTGGAAAGTGTGGCCACCCCTGCCTTCCAGCTTCAGTCATAAACTGCTTTTCTTAGTCGCTCCTGCTCAGAGCAATTATTAATCAACGGCCATAAATTCTTATTTTTTTATATGACTTCATTGTTGGGATTTCAGCCTGTCTTTCCGAGCAAACGTGGTTTTTGTGTTGTCATCGGGCAGACTGATGATGCTACACTAAATGCATACTTTAAAAGGAAGGTGGCTTGGAATGAAATGATTGTGTTTAATAAAACCAGATCTCTATCTGAAATGATCTGAATTAGTTTCCTAACACCTCGTTTATGGCGGTTAATTGGTTCCACACCCGACTGTGATAAGTGGATTTACACTGGGATTTATTAATGGGATATTTTCTTAGTTAAGGCATAGATAACTTGTTTACAATTGTCTAAATACGTTTTTTGTGGTTAGCACGCGGGCCTCACAGCTAGGAGACCCGAGTTCGATTCCACCCTCGGACATCTCTGTTCTCCCCGTGCATGTGTGGGTTTTTTTCCGGGTACTCCGTTTTCCTCCCACATTCCAAAAACATGCTAGGTTAATTAGCGACTCCAAATTGTCCATAGGTATGAATGTGAGTGTGAATGGTTGTTTGTCTATATGTGCCCTGTGATTGGCTGGCCACCAGTCCAGGGTGTACCCCGCCTCTCGCCAGCTGGGATAGGCTCCAGCACCCCCCTTGTGAGGAAAAGCGGTAGAAAATGAATAAATGTGTTTTTTGTGGTTAGCACGCAGGCCTCACAGCTAGGAGACCCGAGTTTGATTCCACCCTCGGACATCTCTGTTCTCCCCGTGCATGCGTGGGTTTTTTTCCGGGTACTCCGGTTTCCTCCCACATTCCAAAAACATCCATCCATCCATCCATTTTCCAAAAACTCCAAATTGTCCATAGGTATGAATGTGAGTGTGAATGGTTGTTTGTCTATATGTGCGCTGTGATTGGCTGGCCACCAGTCCAGGGTGTACCCCGCCTCTCGCCAGCTGGGATAGGCTCCATCACCCCCCGCGACCCTCGTGAGGCTAAGCGGTAATTAATGCGTTTTTTAACCCCTTGAGGATGACAGGAGTACTGCAAGCCCCACCTGTAGACAGTTGTCAGTATTTTATTGTCTTGAGGCGTCGGACTGCCCCAAATCCAAGACTGTGTGTTCTATTCGTTGTGTGCCTGCCAGCTGACATTGATGAAAGTCTTGCTGTCCATGCGGTCGATGTAGAGAACGCCGTCCAAGTGGTCCATCTCGTGCTGCAGGATCCGAGCCGGCCAACCGCTGGCCTGCCAAGTTACAGCTTCTCCCGTCTCGTCCAAGCCTGGGGAGGACATTTGGGGAGACTGTCGTCAGTCTGCTTGAGTGACTCCCCTAAGATGTAAAAAAAATAAAAAGTACCTGATACTTCCACAGACAGGTAGCGGGGAACGGTGGCAGAAAAGCCTGAGATGCTTTCACAGGCCTCCTGGAAGAGCACTTGTGTCCTGTCCAGCACTCTCAGCTGGGGGTTGACAAATATTCTTAGTGGCTGGAAAGAGAGGCCGCGCCCTTTCCTTGACGCGGGCAAACTCTCATCCAGCATCTTTTGAGGGAACTCCAAGGCCAGGATCCGAAGTGGAACCCCGATCTGCTGGGCGCTGAGTCCAACACACTCAAGTTTACGCATCACTTTGACAAGAGTGGTGATTACTTTCTGAACTTCCGGTCCTTTAATAGAGGAAGGGTCAACTTCTGCTGCCGTGGAACGCAGCACCGGATCACCGACCTGACACACGTGATGGTACGGAGGCGCGGGAGGGGGCATCACCTTGCGTTTCATGTACTGAAAGTAGGAACGCACCTTGACGTCGGTGCCGTAAGAGTTGGCAGCGACCACCTTAGAGCCGGGTAAGGTGTAAAGAACGGAAGGGGCCGCACAAAGTCTCACACCCAGGCGGGACAGCTGAAGCAGTGAAGAAGGTGATCCGGACATCGTGGAGCTCAATGTCACGTTGGGGCAAATCTTTACACGACGAAACACAAACCTTACATACACGTTTTATTCCTTTCCAGCGATGTTTCACGGGTGACCCGACACCAGGAATATTTTTTTAATTCGTTACTCGGGCTGTTTTTCTACTTAAAACAGAATCCAACCTCAGTTTTGCACACTTCCGGGTCAACAACGCCGGAGAGCTTGACTTTCACAATAAAAGTATGCCACTGTGTTTAACGCTTTTGTATTACGTTCATGATCATGACATAACTTTTATTTTGACGACAAGCAATAATGGCATTTTAGACATTTAGACTCCCCCATAGTAACACCAGTTATTTACACTTAAAGACATTGTATCACGGCTGACCTGTCCAACCAGGATTGTGGCGACGTTTCCCGACACCAGCAATATTTTTACAATTCTTTACTCGCGCTGTTTTTCTACTTAAAACAGAATCCAACCTTCCGGGTCAACAACGCTGGAGATCTTGACTTTCACAATAAAAGTACACCACGGTGTTTAACGCTTTTCTCCTACGTTCAGGATCATGACAACTTTTATTTTGACGACAAGCATTTGACAAGCAATAATGACATTTTAGACATATTTTTCCCCCCACACACATTGTAACACCAGTTATTTACACTTATAGACATTGTATCATCGCTGACCTGTCCAACTAGGATTGTCAGCTAAATGTCACGTTGGGACAAATCTTTACACGACGAAACACAAACCTTACATACACGTTGTATTCCTTTCCAGCGATGTTTCACGGGTGAGTCATGTTTGTGACGACGTTTCCCGACACCAGGAATATTTTTTAAATTCCTTACTCGTGCTGTTTTTCTACTTAAAAAAGAATCCAACCTCAGTTGCGGACACTTCCGGGTCAACAACGCTGGAGAGCTTGACTTTCACAATAAAAGTATACCACGGTGTTTAACACTTTTCTCTTACGTTCAGGATCATGACAGAACTTTTATTTTGACGACAAGCATTTGACAAGCAATAATGGCATTTTAGACACCCCTCCATTGTAACAACAGTTATTTACACTTAAAGACCTTGTATCATCGCTGACCTCTCCAACCAGGATTGTCAGCTCAATGTCATACATACACGTTTTTTTCCTTTCTTGCGATGTTTCCCGACACCAGGAATATTTTTAAAATATGCTGTTTTTCTACTTTAAACAATACTATTTCCGGGTCAACAACGCTGCAGAGCTTGACTTTCACAATAAAAGTACGCCACGGTGTTTAACGCTTTTCTCTTACGTTCAGGACCATGGCAGAACTTTTATTTTGACGACAAGCATTTGACAAGCAATAATGGCGTTTTAGAGTTGAAATATTAAACAGTAAGGGAAAAGTAACAATGTTATGACAATAAAGTGATAGTATAATGACGATTTGCAAAGATCAAGAAAGTTGAAACATTTACACTTTTAGTAATATACCTATATAATAGACCTATATATCAAAGCTGAAATGCATTTTCAGCATATCTACATTTACAAAATAGCATTTCATTGATGGGCAATGTCATAGCATGTTCCACCACTAGAGGGAGCCAAATAAATTACCCGTTCAAGTTCAATGGGTAAATTATCACATAAAACATGAGCTAACAGTAACATGTAATTGTACTGGTATTTTTGCTATTTATATGAATAGGGCCGAAATGAGAGTAGTGTCCTCTAATTTTAAGAGTGGTATTTTGATGTATTGCGTAAATAGTCGAGATGATGTTGTGGTCATTGTGTCAGACATTGACCCATGTACTGGAAGACCAGTCACATGGAGGTAGATCTGCTCGCCTTTGGACGCTGATGTTTATTCACGGATTGAGCCAATAAGCGGAGAGGAGGTCAGCTTACGTATGTCCAGCGGCGCCCACGGTGCAGCCGCTGTTCACATGATGCTCAACTGTTTGCACATTCGTTGTTGAAAGTACTGCAAAGGACGTAACTTTCCACTTACCGAGGGTCATGGGTTGTAAACACTTTCCTGTGTTTGCAGGGTGGACTCGAAGTGCCGCTTCTGTCTCGTAGGCCAGATGAGGACATTTTTATCAGAAACGTATTTGCCCTTGTTCTTATCAAAGATTAAAGGCTTTTTAATAAAAATTAATTTAATAAGTGTTGGCTCGTTGAACTCATTGGTTATGAAAAATGATTGACCTTACCTTACCTCACTGGTACATTAATATTAAATATTTTTATTTTTTTAATTTAAATTTTATTTTTATTTATTTTTTTAATTTTTGAATGTAATTTAGAGATTAAATTTAATGTTAAGGTTTTCACTTTTTGCTTATGTCAACTTTGTGCTGTTGACGCCCCGGCAAAACACAAGGCTTCATTATGTTGTGTTTTGTTTTACAATAGTAGATAGTAGTAATAGTTTTACACTTGCGGCAACAATGTTTTGTGCGTGTTTTACCGTTTTTTTTTTTTTTAACATATCCAAAGAACTTTGTTGGTATTTTTGTATTTGTCACACAAGCGTTTTTAAAGTTTTAATTGTGGCACACAAAAGACCTAATGTTAAGAAGTTTGCTTTATAGTGGTGAACTTCTTTTTACGTGTTCACATGTGTTTCTGCTTTGGCTTTTTTAAAACAACATATGCACGAAATGTCATTACGCAATTTGTCACGCAATTTAATCTTAGAATTTTTCCCCTTTATTTTACATATCATATCATAAAACACGTATCTAAAACATATCTAAAGAGTTTGTGGGCTGTTAACTGTAAAATGTTAGCATTTAGTCTGCTAACTCTAGTCTGCTAACCTTTACTATGTTAGCTTTGTTAGCATGTAAATGTGTACATTTTTAACATAGTTCACATTAACATTGTTAGCATTGCTAGCCATGTGGGCCGTTAACTGTAAAATGTTATCATTTTTTACTTTTGATGCTACAATGCTAAAAGTTAGCATAGAAACTGTTAGCAGGCTAGCCTTTCAGCCAATTTATACGTTACAACTTACATAAAACTTTAATCATGCTAGGTGCTAGCATGTTAACCATTAACATGTTAGCAGTCATTTTCTAAACATAGTTTTGAAACGAGGTGTTAGCATGGCAATTGTTAGCATTTTATCAATTTTTGTACAGCAAAACTTCATATCAAGCTTGGTTCTAGCTTGCTAACCTTTGCTATGTTAGCTTTGTTAGCATGTAAATGTGTACATTTTTAACACAGTTCACAGTTCAACATTTATTCTGTATTTCTGTATTTTTTACTTTTCATGCTACCATGCTCAGAGTTAGCATGGAAACTGTTAGCAAGCTAGCCTTTCAGCCAATTCATACGTTACAACTTACTTTTGATGCTACCATGCTAGGAGTTAGCATAGAAACTGTTAGTAGGCTAGCCTTTCAACCAATTTATACGTTACAACTTACATAAAACTTTAATCATGCTAGGTGCTAGCATGTTAACCATTAAAATGTTAGCAGTCATTTTCTAAACATAGTTTTGAAACTAGGTGTTAGCATGGTAATTGTTAGCAGGCTAGCATTTTATCAATTTTTGTACAGCAAAACTTCATATCAAGCTCGGTTCTAGCAGGCTAGCCTTTCAGCCAATTTATATGTTACAACTTACATAAAACTTATATAAAAGTCTATATCATGCTAGGTGCTAGCATGTTAACCATTAACATGTTAGCAGTTATTTTTCATAAGTATAAACATGGTTTTGAAACTAGGTGTTAGCATGGCAATTGTTAGCAGGTTAGCATTTTATCAATTTTTGTACAACAAAACTTCATATCAAGCTTGGCTCTAGCCTGCTAACCTTTACTATGTTAGCTTTGTTAGCATGTAAATGTGTACATTTTTAAGACAGTTCACATTAACATTTTTAGCATTGCTAGCCATGTGAGCCGTTAACTGTAAAATGTTATCATTTTTTACTTTTGATGCTACAATGCTAAAAGTTAGCATGGAAACAGTTAGCAGGCTAGCCTTTCAGCCAATTTATATGTTACAACTTACATAAAATTGATATAAAACTTTATATCATGCTTGGCTCTAGCCTGCTAACCTTTACTATGTTAGCTTTGTTAGCATGTAAATGTGTACATTTTTAACACAGTTCACATTAACATTGTTAGCATTGCTAGCCATGTGGGCTGTTAACTGTAAAATGTTCTCATTTTTTATGCTACCATGCTCAGAGTTAGCATGGAAACTGTTAGCAGGCTAGACTTTCAGCCAATTCATACGTTACATCTTACTTTTGATGCTACCATGCTAGGAGTTAGCATGGAAACACTTAACAGGCTAGCCTTTCAGCCAATTTATACATTACAACTTACTTTTGATGCTACCATGCTAGGAGTTAGCATGGAAGCAGTTAGCAGGCTAGCCTTTTTGTTACAACTTACATAAAATTGATATAAAACTTTATATCATGCTAGGTGCTAGCATGTCAACCATTAACATGTTAGCAGTCATTTTCATAGTTTTGAAACTAGGTGTTAGCATGGTAAATGTTAGCAGGCTAGCATTTTATAAATTTTTATACAGCAAAACTTCATATCAAGCTTGGTTCTAGCTTGCTAACTTTTACTATATTAGCTTTGTTAGCATGTAAATGTGTACATTTTTAACACAGTTCACAGTTCAACATTCTTATGGATTTCTACTGATTTTTTTAAATATAGAAAATGACTTTTTCTTGGAACCTTTTCTTTCCCAGTCAACACAAAGTACTTAAAAGTTGCAAAACATCCTTTTTTCTGATGTTGGCATAGATCAGCGTGGGCGTGTTTGTCAACTCGAGTTGATTTAACCCAAAGTGACTGAACAGTCTGGAGGCTTGTAAACACTGCGTGTGGTTGACACACACACGTCCTTGCCATCATAAATATGTACAGTAATATGTACAGTAATATGTACAGTAATACCTCGGAATGAAGCTCGGAAGTCACCCATTCCTACTTTCTTGACACAGCTATTGTTTTCCCAGTCGTTTGTTGGAATAGTGCGTTGTTGGACTCCTTTCCTTGGATCTAACGCAAGTCAAACACAAAGACAGGTGTGGCTACTACAAACAAGTACAAAAAGAAAAGCCATTCAATTAGTAAATAATCATTTTAGTATTAAAATCAATTAAAAATAAGCGTCAAAGTCCATCATCTACAATGACAGTACAGTTGGTACGTTAGCAGTTAGCAGTCGGCACGTGTATTTATATATATATGAACTTACACACTTCATACCATGCTGTCATGCTAGGTGTTAGCATGCTAACAGATAGCATATAAACAGCTAACCGTCACATGTTAGCAGTTTAGTCATTTTTCATGGGTATAAACAACACTTAGCGTTACCGTGGTAGGTGTTGGCATGCTAACATTTAGGATGTTAGCGTTACTAGCAAGTCAACTGCTAACAGGCTCGCATTTTATTAACAGCTAACCGTCACATGTTATGTTTTATTAACGGCTAACCGTCACATGTTAGCAGTTTAGTCGTTTTTCATGGGTATAAACAACACTTAGTGTTACCATGGTAGGTGTTGGCATGCTAACATTTAGGATGTTGGCGTTACTAGCATGTCAACTGCTAACAGGCTCGCATTTTATTAACGGCTAACCGTCACATGTTAGCAGTTTAGTCGTTTTTCATGGGTATAAACAACACTTAGTGTTACCATGGTAGGTGTTGGCATGCTAACATTTAGGATGTTAGCGTTACTAGCATGCCAACTGCTAACAGGCTCGCATTTTATTAACAGCTAACCGTCACATGTTAGCAGTTTAGTCGTTTTTCATGGGTATAAACAACACTTAGTGTTACCATGGTAGGTGTTGGCATGCTAACATTTAGGATGTTAGCATTACTAGCATGTCAACTGCTAACAGGCTCGCATTTTATTAACAGCTAACCGTCACATGTTAGCAGTTTAGTCATTTTTCATGGGTATAAACAACACTTAGTGTTACCATGGTAGGTGTTGGCATGCTAACATTTAGGACGTTGGCGTTACTAGCATGTCAACTGCTAACAGGCTCGCATTTATTTAACAGCTAACTGTCACATGTTAGCAGTTTAGTCGTTTTTCATGGATATAAACAACACTTAGTGTTACCATGGTAGGTGTTGGCATGCTAACATTTAGGATGTTAGCGTTACTAGCATGTCAACTGCTAACAGGCTCGCATTTTAGCCATTTTTGTACATTTAAACATTGACATGTGGACTTTATATCATACTAGGTGTGAGCATGTTGTTTTCATCTGTAAAAACTTACATCGACACTTAGTGTTAGCATGCTAGGTGTTAGCATTCTGACAATTAGACTGCTAACATGCCAAGCGCTTAGTGTTATCATGCTAGGTGTTAGCATGGAAACTGTGAACAGGCCAGCCTTTACTTTATAACTTATGTACAAACTTTATATCAAGCTAGGTACTAGCCTGTTAACTATTAATGGTAACATGTCAGCAGTTTAGTCATTTTCATAGGTTTAAACCTACATTGACACTTAGCGCTATCATGCAAGGTGTTAGCATTCTAACAGTTAGCATTTCTAGCAAGCCAAGTGTAAAAAATGCATAAAATGTGAGCCTTCTAACCATTAGCATGTTAGCATTGCCAGCCATGTGGACCGTTGACCGTCAAATGTTAGCATTTTTCACTTTTGATACTACCATGCTAGGCGTTAGCATGGAAACTGTTAGCAGGCTAGCCTTTCAGCCAATTTATATGTTACAACTTACGTATGTACTTTATATCATGCTAGGTGCTAGCATGTTAACCATGAACATGTTAGCAGTTTAGTCATTTTCACAAGTATAAACATAGTTTTGAAACCTTTAGCATGTTAGCATTGCTAGCCATGCGTACCGTGTTTAGTCATTTTCACAGTTATGACGTTACTTTTGACACTTAGTGCTAATGTGCTAGGAGTTAGCATGGCCTTTTAGCCGTTTTTATACGTTAAAACTTACGTGTTCATCTATTAATTCCTCCTCTTCTTCTTCTTCCTACATTTTCTTATTCAGAAAATCTTATTCTTATTTTATCTTATTCTTATTTTTCCGGCAATCTTAACCAAAGTTTGCTACCTATTCCAACTTTTTTAAAATATTCAAAGTTTTTGTGAATTTAAATTTCACTCTCTGCTGGTAAAAAGTCACTCACAATCTTCTATTACTGAATCACTTTTTGATGGTATTTGTTTGGTTGATAAAGTACATGCTTCCCAACCCGAAGGTTGCTGGTTCAATTCCCACTTGAAGCGCTTATGCGTTCATCATGTTATATACAGTAGGTTACATCAGACGCAAGTCACTGTCCTCTTATCAGCGCCACTTATCGGGGTAATGGCTAAGCTACGATTATGCACATTCCGCTGGATCAATTATAGTCCATACTGTAAAAAAATAACCCTGCCACCTGTCACTCAAAGCCTACTGGAGTAGGCTCCTTCATACCTAGCCAGTAGCCAGTAGACAAAGTGGACAGAGTACAACTACAGACAACACAAACTACAGTCATGATGTCAGATGACTAGAGAACAGATAAGTAAATACACACATTGTATTTAAATACACACATGTGAGTACCTGTGTACATAGAATGACAAAAAAGTAAATACAGAACATTAAACACAGAACATCAACAACTATTTGATGGCCTTCCATATTTTTTTTTATCCCAATTGTGGCAAAATTAGTAAACATGCGGGTGGGAGCAGGCTGGGATTCCCTATCCAGAATTCAATTCCCGATCCGAGCTCAAACTACCAATTTATTCTCACTTTCGTTCTACGTTTTAGCATATTTCCACAGCATTTCAGTCCAGCTTCAGCTTCCCGAATGGCTGCTGACAACTGCATCGTTTATTGTATATGAATTTTTATTCGGTTTTTCAGTTTTGGAGTATCGTAAATCACATTTCTACCCGCCTATTTTTAAAATACAACTTGACCTCACTTTATAGTTTGTCAAGCAGTTCCAGGCAATTGCTTTGCCTTAGTTCAACACATGAATATTCAATGCTCCGCCATTATTGTCTGAGAGGGTACAAAACCGGTAGCAGTAAAACTGGTTCACTTACAACTTTGTACCCGTTCCAGTTCAGAACCGTTTCAGCACATGGTGGTAGATACAACACACACACACACACACACACGTAGATATGATAAGTTGTCATATATATTTCAACAAAAAAAAATGCATTTCAGTTTTGTCACTTTTTGCTCTTTTTTCCCATTTTTGCTGTTTTTTTCCCAACTGAAATAATCTAAAAAAAATTTTTTTCATGACTTTATTCCCACAATATTTTATTATTTTTTTTATGTTTTCATACTATTTCTACCATCTTTTTTATATTTTTCCTCAATTTAATTTTCCAGAAATTAATATTTTTGCCCCTTATATATTATGAGTTTATTCTTGTAAAATTGAATTTTATTTGTCATTACAAGATGAATTTTTTTTCTTAATATTTTTACTTTATTCTTGTAAAAAAAAAAATTTTAACTTTTTTTTACTTTTTTCCCATCATATTTTGACTGTGTTTTCAGAACATTTTTAAAATTTTTTCTGCCACCTAATTTAAAAAAAAGTTATGTTTTGTTTGTTACATATGTTACAACTTATATTTATAATATATTTTTTCTTTCATATTTCAACTTTATGTTACTTATGCTACTTCCTAAGGAAGGAAAAAAAATACATAATAATGATTGCCTCAGCAGGGTGTATTATTATGTTATGTTATTATTTAAAAAAAAATTATTAAATATGACTTATTTTCATATATGTTTTAAATATTGAACCGAAAATGTGCTTATATTGATATGAGCATAATGAGGAGAAAAAAGAAAGTGATGTTTGTCCGGGCGGGGCGTGTCGAGCACACAACACAGTCATTCATCATGAAGGCAAATGAAAGGTAAAGATGGTAACGTCCTCGTGCTGCTGGCGGACGGACGTGACGCCGCGCGGTGGTGTCTGTGGAATCTACGCCCCCCCCCCGCCCCCTCCCCACACACACAATTCAACCTCGTGTGAGTCGGTATGGTTCTGGTTATGATGTAAGAGGGGTGTAGGGGTGTCGTGGCGCAACCCTCCTGGCCTCCACCAATGGAAATTTGGGCCGGGCTCAACACCCATCTTTTGGAGTCTTGCTATATAATGCACCAATCAGACCCCCCCACCCCCCACGCCCTGTATTCATCATTTACTTACCATCATTCTCTTCTTTCGCTGCTGTTCAATACTTCACAGTCAAGTCATCATGAGGTAAGAATATTTTTTTCATGTTATTTCTACCATCTTTAAAAGTACTTTTTACTGCTCTACTCTATTAGAATATACTTAGATAGTTTTTTTTTTTGATGATGCACGAGATATATTCTTAGATATACATCATTTGCTTCGTCAGCTATGTTGACTGCTAATATTGACTTACTTTGGATTCCAGGGGTGTCCAAACTGCCGCCCAGGAGCCATTTGCTGCTCGCGGCAATGCACATTTTTAAAATATCATTTAACAAGAACCACCACTTTAAAAAAAAATTACATTGGGGAAAACTTATCATGTTATGACAATAAAGTCAAAATATGATGGGAATAAAGTCATCATTTACAAGAAGAAAATAAAAGTTGAAATAATTGAAAAATTGGAACAACAGTGGCAAAAATGATAAAATATATAAAATTTTATGAGAAAGATAAAAAGTTGTATTCTAATGAGAAAAAATCATAATATAAGGAAAAATGTTCTCATTTCAGTAGCATAGAGTTGAAACATGTATTATTTTAATATTTTTGTTTGTATTCACAAGATGATAAAATCAAAATAAAACTAACTAAGGTTGTCATTTTTGGAAAATAAAGTTCATGTGAATAAAGTCAAAATATTCTAACTTTTTTGCATTCTAACAAGAACCCCCCACTTTTAAAAAAATACTTTGGGGAAAACTTAAAATGTTAAGACAATAAAGTCAAAATATGATGGGAATAAAGTCATCATTACGAGAAGGAAACTAAAGTTGAAATAATTGAAAAATTGGAACAACAGTGGCAAAAATGATAAAATATATAAAATTTAAAAAAAAACTATGAGAAAGAGAAAAAAGTTGTATTCTAATGAGAAAAGTCATAATATTATAAAAAATATTCTCATTTCAGTAGCATAGAGTTGAAACATGTATTATTTTAATATTTTTGTTTGTATTCACAAGATGATAAAATCAAAATAAAACTAACTAAGGTTGTCATTTTTGGAAAATGAAGTTCAGGGAAAAGTGAGGATATTCTGTGAATAAAGTCAAAATATTCTAACTTTTTTTTGCATTCTAACAAGAACCCCCACTTTTAAAAAAAATACTTTGGGGAAAACTTATAATGTTATGACAATAAAGTCAAAATATGATGGGAATAAAGTCATCATTACGAGAGGAAAACAAAAGTTGAAATAATTGAAAAATTGGAACAACAGTGGCAAAAATGATAAAATATATAAAATTTTATGAGAAAGATAAAAAGTTGTATTCTAATGAGAAAAAATCCTAATATAAGGAAAAATATTCTCATTTTAGTAGCATAGAGTTGAAACATGTATTATTTTGTTATTTTTATTTGTATTCACAAGATGATAAAATCAAGATAAAACTAACTAAGGTTGTCATTTTTGGAAAATGAAGTTCAGGGAAAAAGTCAGAATATTCTGTGAATAAAGTCAAAATATTCTAACTTTTTTTCGCATTCTAACAAGAACCCCCACTTTTAAAAAATTACTTTGGGGAAAACTTGTAATGTTATGACAATAAAGTCAAAATGATAGGAATAAAGTCATCATTACGAGACGAAAACAAAAGTTGAAATAATTGAAAAATTGGAACAACAGTGGCAAAAATGATAAAATATATAAAATTAAAAAAAACTTTTCATCTTTTTCATAGATTTTTTAAATGAGAAATTTTTAAATGAGAAAAAGTCATAATATCATAAGGAAAAATATTTTCATTTTAGTAGCATAGAGTTGAAACATGTATTATTTTATTATTTTTATTTGTATTCACAAGATGATAAAATTAAGATAAAACTAAATAAGATTGTCATTTTTGGAAAATGAAGTTCAGGGAAAAGTGAGAATATTCTGTGAATAAAGTCAAAATATTCTAACTTTTTTTTGCATCCTAACAAGAAAAAAAGACTCAGTTTTGGGAAAATAAACTTGTAATACGAAGAGAAACAAACAAACAAAATTGGAAAATGAAGTTGGAGAATAAGTTCTAATAATTTGGGAATAAAAGCTAAAGCTAAAGCTAAAGTCCGTACCATCATACTTAATCATATTCACTTTGCCTTCCTTGATTGTCCACACCAGTGCCAGGAATGACTGCAAGTCTTACGTGGTTCAGATGAATGGAAACGCAGTCCACAACGGCAAACGGTTGAATGGAAGCGGAGTCAACAAGAAGGCCGTCCACCACGTCAGCGTCCACGGAAGTCTTCATCCACTCAAATCCAAGAGCCGCAGAGAGCGATGGGAAGTGAAGCCGTCGGTCATGGCCGACAACACCTTCAATCCCATACGAGCCATCGTGGACGGGATGAAACTCTCCCCGCATCCTGATAAACCCATGATCGCCCTTTCTATAGGTGAGATGGCGTGCCTTGCTGGCGAATGGTAATGGTAATGGTAATGGTAATGGTAATGGTAATGGTAATGATAATGGTAATGGTAATGGTAATGGTAATGGTAATGGTAATGGTAATGGTAATGGTAATGGTTTTATTTCATTTAAACATGCATCAGATTCCAACTGAGTGCATCCCATAATCAGTTCCCAGTTCCACATGTCCAAAAGGAGTAGGAGTAGTACATTTGTTCACTTCCTGCTTTCTGAATATAGTTTAAGGTTTTATTAATTTAATTTAATTTAATTTAATTTAATTTAATTTAATTTAATTTAATTTAATTTAATTTAATTTAATTTAATTTAATTTAATTTAATTTAATTTAATTTAATTTAATTTAATTTAATTTAATTTAATTTAATTTAATTTAATTTAATTTAATTCAGCTTAACTTAATTTAATTTAATTTAATTTAATTTAATTTAATTTAATTTAATTTAATTTAATTTAATTTAATTTAATTTAATTTAATTTAATTTAATTTAATTTAATTTAATTTAATTTAATTTAATTTAATTTAATTTAATTTAATTTAATTTAATTTAATTTAATTTAATTTAATTTAATTTAATTTAATTTAATTTAATTACCGACGTACGAGGTGAGGTGATATGTCCAATGACATCATGGGTACCATAGTAAGTGTCAAGATAGTAATATATTTTATTGTATTGTTCACTTCCTGCTTTCCATAATATAGTTTAAATTAAATTAAATTAAATTAAATTAAATTAAATTAAATTAAATTAAATTAAATTAAATTAAATTAAATTAAATTAAATTAATTAAAGTTTTATTTTATTTTATTTTATGTAGGAGGTGATATGAGCATCCAATGCCATAATAGGTACCATAGTAAGTGTCAATATAGTGATATATATAGCACATCATGACTGGTTCAGCTAATTGCTAATTAGCTAATTGGTTATTTTTAGCCTTATGCATTATTTTAGCTGTTTGAACATGAACTATATCAGCAAGTTGAAGTATTTGTCATTTTAGAAATAAAAGTAGTCGGGCCATTGACCTGAATGATGAATCATTTGAACGATTCATGTGCAAATACCCTCCAAAAGAGTCTGTTACCTCCTCAGGGGATCCAACCGTCTTTGGAAACCTTCCCACGGACGACGAAGTACTGAAAGCCATGAAAGACGCCATCGATGCGCAACAATACAACGGCTACGCTCCTTCTGTGGGTCAGTTTGCATCCCAGCCAAAACCAACATTCAAACAAATATTCATGTTGTCGCCTTTAACCCTTGGATGAACGAGTGACTGGACCCTACACTCTTCCATAAGTGGCTCAAAAATCACCCATACTAGAATCAATGCCTTTTTATGACAATTTTGCCATTTTGGTTAGGAATAATCACTTGTATGATATTTAGTATTATATTTAGGACCACACAAGAATGATTTCATGTTAGAAACATCTTCATTTTTCACTTTTTTTACATCTTTGAAAAAGAAAATGACCCCGTACAACAATAGAAAATGGGAGGATCCATTGTGTGTTACATAAAGGTAAGTTAAAAATGTGAATGGCATGATATCAAAAACATGTTTTTTGAGGAATACCAGGAATATGAAATGATAAAAAATTTTCATTACGAAGATATTTCAAGAAAACAACCTGACCGGGTCATTTTTGACCCACTTATGGAAGGTTGGGGTAGTAACACAAAAACTAAAATTTCTTAAAATGTATAAAAAGTAAGTTAAAAATGTGAATGGCATGATATCAAAAATAGTTTTTTGAGGAATACCAGGAATATGAAATGATAAAAAATTTTCATTATGAAGATATTTCAAGAAAACAACCTGACCGGGTCATTTTTGACCCACTTATGGAAGGTTGGGGTAGTAAGACTAAAACAAATATTTCTTAAAATGTATAAAAAGTCAGTTAAAATGTGAATGGCATGATATCAAAAACATGATTTTTGAGGAATACCAGGAATATGAAATGATAAAAAATTTCATTTCGAAGATATTTCACGAAAACAACCTGAGCGGGTCATTTTTGACCCACTTATGCATCTAAGGGTTAACCTTCACCCAGCCACCAAATCCTAGCCCTGCAGTGTTTTAGGATCTGCATTGTTGTTTGCTGGCAGGATACTTGAAGAGTAGACAAGCTGTGGCCAACTTTTATAGCTGCCCCGAGGCCCCCCTGGAGGCAGAGGTACAGTATTCCCTTTCCCGGATTATGTTGCATATTTGACAACAATGCAAATCAATTAGTACATTTTATTATTTGGAACTTTGAGTTTTTTTTCTGAAGTTAATCATGCGAATAATCCCCCCCCCTCTCCCTCACCCCCCCAGGATGTCATTTTGACCAGCGGCTGTAGTCAGGCCATTGACCTCGCTATCAGTGTCCTGTGTAACCCCGGAGACAACATCATGGTGCCGCGTCCAGGCTTCTCCTTATATAAGACCTTGGCTGTTTCCCTGGGCATCGAGGTCAGGCTGTACAACCTGCTGGTAGGCTACACTTTGTCATCTTGGTCATTCGCTAGTCTTAACCGCGTCGCATCACACGGCAACATTTACGTTGAAAGGCGTTGTTAAAAACGTAGTCTTTAATGAGAAAATGTGGAAAAGTAATCCCTCGTTTATGGCGGTCAGTTGGTTCCAACAGTGATAAGTGAATTTCTGCAAAGTAGGATTCCTTATTTATACATGGAATATTAATCCTTTACACTCCTATGACCCAATATAGTAGACATAATAAGAAAATAAGACATATATATATAAGACACATAGTTAAAAACATAGTTTTCAATGAGAAAACGTGGAAAAGTAATCCCTCGTTTATGGCGGTCAGTTGGTTCCAACAGTGATAAGTGAATTTCTGCAAAGTAGGATTCCTTATTTATACATGGAATATTAATCCTTTACACTCCTATGACCCAATATAGTAGACATAATAAGAAAATAAGACATATATATATAAGACACATGGTTAAAAACATAGTTTTCAATGACAAAACGTGGAAAAGTAATCCCTCGTTTATGGCGGTCAGTTGGTTCCAACAGTGATAAGTGAATTTCTGCAAAGTAGGATTCCTTATTTATACATGGAATATTAATGCTTTCCACTCTTATGACCCAATATAGTAGACATAATAAGAGAAAATAAGACATATAATTAAGACATATAGCACAAGTAGTTAAAAACGTAGTCTTCAATGACAAAATGTGGAAAAGTAATCCCTCGTTTATGGTGGTCAGTTGGTTCCAACAGTGATAAGTGAATTTCTGCAAAGTAGGATTCCTTATTTATACATGGAATATTAATCCTTTACACTCCTATGACCCAATATAGTAGACATAATAAGAAAAAATAAGACATATAAATAAGACATATAAGACAAGTAGTTAAAAACGTAGTCTTCAATGACAAAATGTGGAAAAGTAATCCCTCGTTTATGGTGGTCAGTTGGTTCCAACAGTGATAAGTGAATTTCTGCAAAGTAGGATTCCTTATTTATACATGGAATATTAATCCTTTACACTCTTATGACCCAATATAGTAGACATAATAAGAAAAAATAAGACATATAAATAAGACATATAAGACACGTAGTTAAAAACGTAGTCTTCAATGACAAAACGTGGAAAAGTAATCCCTCGTTTATGGTGGTCAGTTGGTTCCAACAGTGATAAGTGAATTTCTGCAAAGTAGGATTCCTTATTTATACATGGAATATTAATCCTTTACACTCTTATGACCCAATATAGTAGACATAATAAGAAAAAATAAGACATATAAATAAGACATATAAGACAAGTAGTTAAAAACGTAGTCTTCAATGACAAAACGTGGAAAAGTAATCCCTCGTTTATGGTGGTCAGTTGGTTCCAACAGTGATAAGTGAATTTCTGCAAAGTAGGATTCCTTATTTATACATGGAATATTAATCCTTTACACTCCTATGACCCAATATAGTAGACATAATAAGAAAATAAGACATATATATATATAAGACACATAGTTAAAAACATAGTCTTCAATGAGAAAACATGGAAAAGTAATCCCTCGTTTATGGTGGTCAGTTGGTTCCAACAGTGATAAGTGAATTTCTGCAAAGTAGGATTCCTTATTTATACATGGAATATTAATCCTTTACACTCCTATGACCCAATATAGTAGACATAATAAGAAAATAAGACATATATATATATAAGACACATAGTTAAAAACGTAGTCTTCAATGACAAAACGTGAAAAAGTAATCCCTCGTTTATGGTGGTCAGTTGGTTCCAACAGTGATAAGTGAATTTCTGCAAAGTAGGATTCCTTATTTATACATGGAATATTAATCCTTTACACTCCTATGACCCAATATAGTAGACATAATAAGAGAAAATAAGACATATAAGACACACGTTCATTGTTCTTAACTGTCAGCCAGAGAAATCCTGGGAGGTGGACCTGCAACACTTGGAGAGTTTGATGGACGACAGGACATCCTGCCTGATCGTCACAAATCCATCCAACCCGTGCGGCTCTGTCTTCAGCAAGGACCACGTACAGAAGATCCTGACAGGTCAGCAGAACTCACCTAAAACTCAACAAAGTCTTTCCAGACATGTGTTTCATGAATCCTCCTCCACAGTGGCCTCCAGAAACCACGTGCCCATCCTGGCAGATGAGATCTACAGCAACATGGTGAGTAAAGTGTCACGTCAGGTTGGCTGGCCTCCACAGGTCCTCGTTTACCGCAGCGAGGCACATTTTCCACCAGGGTGACGGCAGAGATTGCCTTTGGTTTGGGGGCATTTGTCCGGGACAACCACACATCAGCACACGGAGGATTAGGACGGGACTAGGATAAGTCAAAGATGACTCCACCTTGAACTGCCGCATAGACAGAATAGGAACCAATGATGACTAAACCTTGGACTGCCGCAGAGACAGAACAAGGCTGCAGATACGCAACAGGAACTGATGATTTTGCCTGAATCTGCCGCAGAGACAACAGAAACCGATGATGACCCCACCTTGATCTGTCTTAGAGACAGAACAGAAACTGATGAGGGCTAAACCTTGATCTGTCTCAGAGACAGAACAGAAACTGATGAGGACTAAACCTTGATCTATCTCAGAGACAGAACAAGGCCGCAGATACGCAACAGGACCTGATGACTTTTCCTGAATCTGCCACAGAGATGGAACAGGAACCGATGATGACTCCACCTTGAACTGCCGCAGAGACAGAACAAGACCGCAGATACGCAACAAGAACTGATGATTTTGCCTGAATCTGCTGCAGAGACAACAGAAACCGATGATGACCCCACCTTGATCTGTCTCAGAGACAGAACAGAAACCGATGAGGACTAAACCTTGATCTATCTCAGAGACAGAACAAGGCCGCAGATACGCAACAGGACCTGATGACTTTTCCTGAATCTGCCACAGAGATGGAACAGGAACCGATGATGACTCCACCTCAAACTGCCGCAGAGACAGAACAGGAACCGATGACAACTCCACCTTGATCTGTCGCAGAGACAGAACAAGACCGCAGATACGCAACAAGAACTGATGATTTTGCCTGAATCTGCTGCAGAGACAACAGAAAACGATGATGACCCCACCTTGATCTGTCTCAGAGACAGAACAGAAACCGATGACGACTCCACCTTGAACTGCCGCAGAGACAGAACAAGGCCGCAAATAGGCAACAGGAACTGATGACTTTTCCTGAATCTGCCGCAGAGACAGAAAATAAACCGATGATGACCCCACCTTGATCTGTCTCAGAGACAGAACAAGACCGCAGATACGCAACAGGAACTGATGATTTTGCCTGAATCTGTCTCAGAGAGAGAACAGGAACCGATGAGGACTAAACCTTGATCTGCCGTAGAAACAGAACAAGGCCGCAGATACGCAACAGAAACTGATTACTTTGCCTGAATCCGCCGCAGAGACGGAACAGGAACCGATGAGGACTCTGCCTTGCGCTACCGCTACTTTCATCTTGCGTTTATTGAAGAGTATTAGTACAAGTACAGTTACCAGGCGCAGTACTGTCCTTCACGTTCAAAACTCCCCAAAGGCTGATGCTGTCTTCCTTTTCCTCGTTCATGCATCAGGCCTTTTTGGTCTTGGCAAAGCCGAGCAAGACTTCATCCGTTTCATTTCCCACCCGTTGCACAACTCTTTGTTCTGTGTCACGGCGTCCAGCGGGAATTAGCAGGAGTGGAAAGGTCGGGGTTGTCGGGTGCATTTCCAAAAGCCACACTGCCAGCCTCTAATCGTTCCCTATTCTATTCTCCTGCAGCAGAATGACTGTGCACTTTTCAGGCTGCATATGTTTGCAATCAGCCTGAATGAAACACTCGCTTTTTTTTGTTTTACGACTAAGGCGAGACCTCAGCAGCTCGCAAACGGTAACGTTCATGCCCCTCCTTTTGGGGCATAGCTGCTTTATATGGTTTGTACAATTTTTTTAAGACAATTTATTTCAGCGAGAGGACTACAGTAGGCACGACTGCAAGCCAAGATGTTGTAAAAATGGAATTCTGGAGTAATATAATAATATGGAACATTGAATTATTGTCGGTCGAGCCAAAACGACATGACTTCCCTGTGCCTGCAGCACATCGTTCTGGAGAACTTTAATGAAAACCAGCTTTCAGTATGCTTCAGATGTCTCACTGCAACCTCCACAAGTCACGTTTTCACTCAGTAGGCCTGGGGGAGGGGGGATGGGGGAGGGGGGGGCATGTTTTCCACTGAGGGCCCCATACTGAAACATCTAAGCAATTACTTCAACCAAAACTCATTTTAAGAAATTTTTGTTTTTGTGTTACTACCCCAACCTTCCATAAGTGGGTCAAAAATGACCCGGTCAGGTTGTTTTCTTGAAATATCTTCGTAATGAATTTTTTAAAAATCATTTTATATTCCTGGTATTCCTCAAAAAACATTTTTTTGATATCATGCCATTCACATTTTTAACTTACCTTTTATACATTTTAAGAAATTTTAGTTTTTGTGTTACTACCCCAACCTTCCATAAGTGGGTCAAAAATGACCCGGTCAGGTTGTTTTCTTGAAATATCTTCATAATGAAAATTTTAATCATTTTATATTCCAGGTATTCCTCAAAAAACATGTTTTTGATATCATGCCATTCACATTTTTAACTTATTTTTATACATTTTAAGATTTTTTTGTTTTTGTGTGACTACCCCAACCTTCCATAAGTGGGTCAAAAATGACCCGGTCAGGTTGTTTTCTTGAAATATCGTCTTAATGAAAAAAATTGTATCATTTCACATTCCAGGTATTTTCTCAAAAAACATATTTTTGATATCATGCCATTCACATTTTTAACTTAAATTTTATACATTTTAAGAAATTTTAGTTTTTGTGTTACTACCCCAACCTTCCATAAGTGGGTCAAAAATGACCCGGTCAGGTTGTTTTCTTGAAATATTTTCGTAATAAATTTTTTTTTATCATTTCATATTCCAGGTATTCCTCAAAAAACATGTTTTTGATATCATGCCATTCACATTTTTAACTTACCTTTATGTAACACACAATGGATCCTCCCATTATCTATTGTTGTACGGGGTCATTTTCTTTTTCAAAGATGTAAAAAAGTGAAAAATGAAGATGTTTCTAACATGAAATCATTCTTGTGTGGTCCTAAATATAATACTAAATATCATACAAGTGATTATTCCTAACCAAAATGGCAAAATTGTCATAAAAAGGCATTGATTCTAGTATGGGTGATTTTTGACCCACTTATGGAAAAGTGGAGGGTCACTCAAGAAGGGGTGGGGGGGGGGCATGGTCATGGAACATATAAAATATTCCGTTAGGACCGTCTGGACTGAAAACCTATTTGGCCTCCTTGCACTGAAAGACTTTTATGGCTTTATGATTTTTACTTTTGAGTCTTTTACTTTTATTTAATTCAAATTTTGCGTCTTCCTGTCAGGTTTTCCCAGGTTGTGAAAGCCCGTCTCTGCCGTCCCTCAGCTGTGACGTTCCCATTATTTCTTGTGGCGGTTTGGCTAAACGCTGGCTTGTCCCCGGTTGGAGGTTGGGATGGGTCCTGATCCACGACAGGAACAACATCTTTGGGTCTGAGGTTGGTTCGCATCCGACTAGCAAAGACGACTAGAAGTCCTCCATCCTTGTCTAACGTCATCTCCAGATCCGACAAGGCCTGGTCAAACTGAGCCAACGTATTCTCGGAGCGTGTACCATTGTCCAGGGGGCCCTGGAAGGAATCCTCAACAACACACGCCAAAGCTTCTACGAGGACACTGTTCGATTCCTCAAGGTGTGCTAACGTGTAGCACTTTGTGTAGTCGATATACGAGGCGACATAACCGATGTGATGTACGCTCTTCTTCTCCACAGTCCAATGCTGAGATTTGCTTTAACGAGTTGTCCACAGTGCCGGGTTTGACCCCCATCATGCCGTCGGGAGCCATGTACTTAATGGTCAGTAACCAGTTCTTCCATCTCGTCACGCCAATGACTGTCTACTGTATAGTCCAGTACAAACAGCGAGATCAGTGGAATATCCTAGCAAGACCGACATAATACCCAACATGGAAGTCCGGTTTCGTTGTCATAGAGACGGGATTTGGACCTTCATAATGGCTAAATGAAGTGAAATACAGTGGAACCTTGGTTAGCGTGATTTTCAGTTCATTCATTCATTTTCAGGCGGGGTACACCCTGGACTGGTGGCCAGCCAATCACAGGGCACATATAGACAAACAACCATTCACACTCACATTCATACCTATGGACAATTTGGAGTGGCTAATTAACCTAGCATGTTTTTTTTTGGAATGTGGGAGGAAACCGGAGTACCCGGAGAAAACCCACGCATGCACGGGGAGAACATGCAAACTCCACACAGAGATAGCCGAGGGTGGAATTGAACCCCGGTGTCCTAGCTGTGAGGTCTACGCGCTAACCACTCCACCGCCGTGCAGCCCTGTTTTTCAGTTAACGTTGAAAATTTCTTCCAGAATTTTGCCTCAGTTTATGTAAATTTTCCGGTTAGAGTCCAACTATGTTCTTAGCTTAGGAGAACCGTGTTCAATTCCACCCCCGGCATTTTCCATGTGTGGAGTTTGCATGTTCTCCCCGTGCATGCGTGGGTTTTCTCCGGGTACTCCGGTTTCCTCCCACATTCCAAAAACATGCTAGGTTAATTAGCCACTCCAAATTGTCCATAGGTATGAATGTGAGTGTGAATGGTTGTTTGTCTATATGTGCCCTGTGATTGGCTGGCCACCAGTCCAGGGTGTACCCCGCCTCTCGCATGAAGACAGCTGGGATAGGCTCCAGCACCCTCTGTGAACCTAGTGAGGATAAGTGGTAGAAAATGAATGATTGGGTTGAGCTGGTTTAATTATACCTCGAGTGTTAAGTTGGTGTGTGATGAGTTTAGTGTTCTTTGTAAGAATGCATGCGTGGGTTTTCTGGGAGGGTTCAATTCCACCCTCGGCCATCTCTGTGTGGAGTTTGCATGTTCTCCCCGTGCATGCGTGGGTTTTCTCCGGGTACTCCGGTTTCCTCCCACATTCCAAAAACATGCTAGGTTAATTAGCCACTCCAAATTGTCCATAGGTATGAATGTGAGTGTGAATGGTTGTTTGTCTATATAAAAAACGATATGCTGATATTGTCCAACACTCATTTTCCGATACGGATATCAGCTGATATTGATGTGTTGGGATAGGCTCCAGCACCCCCTAACAAAGGTTCAGCTGTATACGTTATATAAATACAACAACGGGAATCGAATACGTTCGAATGCAAGAGTACAACACATTTGTGTTTTTTACTCAGGTTGGGATCGACATGGATAGCTTCCCAGATTTCCACAACGACGTGGACTTCACCGAACAGCTGGTGACAGAGCAGTCCGTTTTCTGTCTGCCCGCCACGGTAAGATCTTCAACATCGTTTTCGACCGCCGCCTCAATCCAGTCCGTGTTGACGCCTGCGGTCTCTGTTCTCCGATCAGGCGTTTGAGTATCCCAACTTCTTCCGCATCGTGGTGACCGTGCCGGAGCAGATGATGGTGGAAGCGTGCAGTCGGATCAGGGAGTTCTGCCAGCACCACTACCGGCCGGGTAGCCATAACAGTAACGATCTGGACCAATGATGCGTAAGCAGCATTCCACGTTATGGGAATGTTCCCAACGTACCGAGCAGGAATCAATGTTCGACTTTCCAAGGTGTAAAATTAGACGTTGGAAAATGCTTCCATGTAAATAATGTACGTGTATGCACCTTATACAACAACCTCTTTGTATATTTATCTAATTGTTGTACTTCTTTCATATAACTTTACTCTTTTATTACTTTAGTACCGCTAACGGTGCGTACTAGCTTCCGGACCGTTCCAATGGCTGTGTCTCATTTGGCGGGCTTGCGTACTTAAGACGCTTTTGAGTGCACTAGAATGTTGCCTTCACAATGCCGAGTGCGCATTGATTGACATTTGTCACCACATCGCAACGTCGTGAATGGGAGAGATCAACGAGTGGTTGCAATTCAGCAAAAAAAGGAGAGAAAAAGAAGCGGCGAAATGAGTGATGGTGGTACTGCATTTGGGACAGCAGTACACTGTCTACATTTGCACTTTCAGTAGCTAAATACACAGTGTACTGAAGTGTACTGACGGAAGTATTCCATTTGAGACGCAGTCAGTGAGTGTGTATCATTGAGCGTCACAATCAGTGTAAGTAATTCCATTATGAATATTTTTATTAAACTGATCCTTTTATCACTTTGGCCTAGAAAATGTCTCCATCATTTTTTTTACATGAATAAAACTATAATTCCCACAATGCAAAGTGTTTGTTGCTTTAAGTAATGTGCACAATAAATATGAGGAATTATGACATATCAATAAAGCTGGAAAAAACCACTCAAAGAGGCTTAATTACCTGTACTGTGCTGTAGGGTGAGCAAATCAAGCGCTCCCTTTCTCTTATGTGTACTTGATGTAAACACCAGTTGTGGGTGGTGCATTTGGAATTTGGTACATATCTTTTAGCGACTGATTTAAAAAAGGAAAAAATAAAAGTGCTGTATTAGGTTACCCTACTGTACATACAGTATTAGGTTCCCCTACTGTACATACAGTATTAGGTTCCCCTACTGTACATACAGTATTATGTCAACCTACTGTACATACAGTATTTGGTCCCCCTACGGGTACATACAGTATTAGGTTCCCTAGGGGTACATACAGTATTAGGTCAACCTACTGTACATACAGTATCAGATTGACCTAATGTACATACAGTATTAGGTTCCTCTACAGTACATACTGTATTAGGTTGACCAAATGTACATACAGTATTATGTTCCCCAAGGGTACATACAGTATTGGGTTTCCCGACGGTACATACAGTTTTAGGTTGACCTAATGTACATACAGTATTAGGTTGACCTAATGTACATACAGTATTAGGTTCCAAGGGTACATACAGTATTAGGTTCCCCAAGGGTACATACAGTATTAGGTTCCAAGGGTACATACAGTATTAGGTTCCAAGGGTACATACAGTATTAGGTTCCAAGGGTACTACAGTATTAGGTTCCAAGGGTACTACAGTATTAGGTTCCCCAAGGGTACTACAGTATTAGGTTCCAAGGGTACTACAGTATTAGGTTGACCTAATGTACATGCAGTATTAGGTTCCCCAAGGGTACTACAGTATTAGGTTCCAAGGGTACTACAGTATTAGGTTGACCTAATGTACATACAGTATTAGGTTCCAAGGGTACTACAGTATTAGGTTCCCCAAGGGAACTACAGTATTAGGTTCCAAGGGTACATACAGTATTAGGTTCCAAGGGTACTACAGTATTAGGTTCCAAGGGTACTACAGTATTAGGTTGACCTAATGTACATACAGTATTAGGTTCCAAGGGTACTACAGTATTAGGTTCCAAGGGTACTACAGTATTAGGTTCCAAGGGTACTACAGTATTAGGTTCCAAGGGTACATACAGTATTAGGTCAGTTTCACCAAAAAAAGTGAAGTTGAATTGAGACAAAAGTTTTTTTTACAAGATGGCGTATTTATTTGAATGAAATGTAAATATGAATAAAAAATAGTTTACCATTTCTGTCAGGTGGAAAATGTAAACGTCCGGATGCTTTTTGGGATACTCGGTGATCCCAAGCGGTCCCGTTGGGAGTGGCGAGGCCCCTTCAGTTGATTGTGAGCACGTCGCTCTGGATCTCGTGGTTGAGCTGCGTCTGCAGGTCGCTCAGCTTCTTTTTGAGGATGGCCAACGCGGACATGACGATGGTCTCGGGTCGCAGGGAGCCGCAAGACTCAACGTTGTAGAAGAACCTTCAGGGAGGAGGAGACAGTGGAAGCCATTAGAGATGCGACATGCTAAAAAAACATCCAAACCAGTTCCTCCAATTGGAAACTTATTTCTTACCTTTCTGGTTTTCCATTGGGATCGTAGGGAGCCTGGACCTCATCCTCCTCGATTTCCGAATATTCACTCTTGGGCCTAGAACCGGCACGGCAACAAATGATATTTTTATTTTTAGAGGTTTTCCTTCTTGCTGTGAAAGTAGAACCGTACCATTCCTCTGGCCGAGGGTAGACCGTGTGCCGCAGCGCATTGTCGGGGTCGTACTCGAACGCCACTCCCGCAGTCGGGTTCCACTTGGCGTGCTCCTTACCGAAGCCTTTCTTGGCGTAGGCTCTCAGGCGCAGTTCCTGGCCTTTGCGGAGCTTCACAAGCAAAATCTCTGGAAAGGAAAGAGAGTGGATTGAAGCGTTGGCTTGGATTATTCATATCAGGAGAATTTCACTGAAAAAAACTTCAATAAAAATTATAAAATTTGCAGTCAATTTAAGAATATAGTCACAATTATGAATGTTTTACAAAAGTAACATAGGAGGGAAAACGACGTCATTTTTAGCGGCATTAATTTGAAATATAAAAAAAAATTGAAGTCCTAATTAGAATTTTTTTGTAATAAACTCAAAATATTAAGAAACAAATCATATTCTAAAGAACAAAAAAAGAGACAATTTCATGAGAATAAAGTCAGATTATTAAAACAATTCCACATAATAATTAATAATACTAATAAATAAAATAAATTGTATATAAATATATTTTATATATACAATTTTATTTAATAATAAAATTTAAATTAATTTTTTATAAAATTTTATTTTATCTTTGTTTTTATTAAAAAATCATTTTTATTTTTATTTTATTTTTTTAAATAAAATTGTATTTTATTTTTATACAATTTTATTTTATTAAAAAAAATTATATTAGAAAAACAGGAAGTGAACAAATGTAACAGTTACAGTAAAATAAAATAATTCCACCTGTTTGTAATATGACAAAAAAAAACTGTAATTTTTTAACAATAAGGTTTGGAGAAAGTTATAACATAAAACTAAAGTCAAAATTTTCTGTGACGAAAATCAAAATATTATTTAAAAAAATTCTTATTCAAGAAGACAGTTGAAATAAGTCCAAAAACAGCAAGCACAAAGCCAAAAACTGCTTATTCCATAGTGATCACCCAATCTGATGGTTGCTGGTTCGATCCTCAATCCTCATGTAATGTTTCAACATACTAATACATCCCAATATTTCAAATGCCGGCTAACTGCTAACTACAAATTTTCCCTCCAAAAGTCTGGCGTGGCGGCACAGCTCAGGTCGCAGACCAATCTGGTCATCTCCCTTGCTGGTTCGATCCTCAGGTGGTGACCAGATTTCAACACGTTTCTCACCGTTTCGTTCGGCGTCGTCATTGGGATCGTTGTCTCGACTCCTGGAAGTCACCTGCAAGGCAGAGACGGGAGAAGGGTCGGTGCCGTGATGTACTTGGGAAAAACAGGAAGGACGTGTTGGAGACCCACGGGGATGACTCTGTGGTTGTTGGACAGCAGATCACGCGAGGTGACGTTGCGCGTCTTCTCATCGGTGCAGCGAACGTCCAGCGTCAGCTCCACAGAGCACTCTTGACAGAATTCGTTGCAGGTACATTCCTGGTGCGGAATCCGTTATTAGTATTATTAGTATTCACTTATTAAATTCTATTTATTTTCTTTACTTTATAAATATAATAAAGTCAAAATATTAAGAAACAAGTCATATTCTAAAGAACAAAAAAGTCCCAATTTCATGAGAATAAAGTCGGATTATTAAGACAATTCCATCATTAGTAATAATTAATAATAATAATAATAATAATAGGAAAAAGAATGGATTGAAGCATTGGCTTGGATTAATATCAGAATTTCACAGAAGAAACTTCAATAAAAATTATAAAATTTGCAGTCATTTTAAGAATATACAGTAGTCACAATGATGAATGTTTTACAACGGTAACATAAGAGGGAAAACTTCATTTTTAGTGGCATTAATTTGAAATATTAAAGATTTGTTTTAAGTCCTAATGAGAACATTTTTAATAGTCAAAATATTAAGAAACAAGTTATATTCTAAAGATTTCTAAACTATTCTAAACAAAAAAGTCCCAATTTAATGAGAATAAAGTCGGATTATTAAAACAATTCTATAATTTGAAATAATTAATAATAATAATAATTTTAAAATAATTCCACATTTTTCATTTTTGTAATTTTTTTAAACAAGGTTTGCGTAAAAGTTATAATATAAAATCTTCTGTGAAGAAAATCAAAATCAAAAATTTTTAAAAACTATTATTCAAGAAGTAGAGAGAAATTTATTTTTGATAAAGTCAAAATATTAAGAAACAAGTCATATTTTAAAGAACAAAATAAAGAGAATAAAGTCGGATTCTTAAAACAATTCTATAATTAGTAATAATTACTAATAATAATTTAAAAATAATTAAAAAATTATAATTTTTTAGTTGTAATATTACAAAATAAAACTGTATTTTTTTAAATTAAGGTTTGGGGAAAAGTTATAATATTAAACTAAAGTCAAAATTTTCTGTGAATAAAATCTAAATATTATAAAAATAAATTACAATTCAAGAAGAATGTTGAAATAAGTAGAAAAAAAACATTCTGCTTTATTTAGCTACTACATTTACTTTAACCCTATTATGATACTTTAATTATAATTATTTTTATACGACCAAATGAGGCCACTTACCCTGGAGTACTGCATCTTTTCAACAATGTCATCGCTGGTGAGCGGGATGAGACCTGAGAAGATGCCAAGAGATGTCACGTGATGGCACAAAGACACAACATGAAGTCGTCTAACGCACATACCGACTCTGTGAGCGATGAACTCGTCGTGCAAAACTGATGAGTTGGCGTCTATCTGGATCCAGTCGATTGCTGCTTAGAAATATTGGAGCATTAGTTGTGAGCATGATTGCTAAGCAACGCACTGCACTTCCACAGGTTCCACAGGTGATCTTACCTATAGTGGGTACTTCTGACATGAAGACTCGTCTAATGGAGTTAGCAACCCTAATGAGAGATAAAAAAGAACATTTAAGACCGTGTTGACAAGTAGTAATCCTCCAGTCACTTAAATAAAGAAAACACAATAGGTTACACAAGCTAACACATAGCTTAAATCGCTAGCATTTTTTAATGCAACAGAATTTAAATAGCTCTCAACTTCGTGAATCAATTAAGGAATTTTAAATATAATTCAAAGGTTGTGCATCGTTTCCGTGAACATTATGGCTCACTAGATGTACAAGAGCTATGCTAACTGCTAACGGTAAACAAAGCTAACGCAACACTTACACCAAATATTTTAATGTAAATAGCTCTCGGCTTCGTGAAGCAATTAATGAATTTTAAATATAATTCAAAGGTTGTGCATCGTTTTCGTGAACATTATAGCGAATGGCATTGTCTGGTCACTAGATGTACAAGAGCTATGCTAACCGCTAGCGGTAAACAAAGCTAAGGCAACACTTACGCCAAATCTGTGTTCTCGATAACAAACTTGACATTTTCATCTGAAAGCTCCGTGATTTTTACGGTGGGCTGGTTAGCATACGGCATCTTTATCAAGCGATAGCGAGAACGAATATTAACGTAACTAAACCATGCACACAAGGAAACGAATGAGGCGCATTTTCTTCTTCGCCTTGTGTAGACAATGCAACCATGTTGGATGTACTGCCCTCTTCAGGCAGTTGTTTTTATTGTACCTCGCACTGTCCCGTAAGAATCCGGACGAAAGCTATGCTATGAATGGATCCCGTCCAAGCCCGTTTTCTTTACCGGCGCACTAACATTTTAACGTTTTCCCGTATTTTATCTTGGATTTTAACAAAAAAATACTAAATTATCCCTGGCCGGTCCGCTCGGTAACACTCGGGCAACATCGGTGCTATACGGCCAGTGAAGTCATAGTACCTTCAAAATAAAAGCTGGTAAAGTAACACGGTTGCACACAGTATAAGAATACACCAGACCACGTGAACATACATTTGTGATGTATTTTTTAGTAAAATATGACGTCAAATAGGTGTGAAAATATAAACACACCTTCATTCTTGTTCCATTTTCCTTGTCTATGAGAAATCGGCTGTAGAGTCTACGCTGGCTCCTCTACACAGCAGTTCCTGAAGATTCTGGGTGTCAGGGGCCCCATTGTGAGAAAGGTCCCGAAAGACCTTGACCTTCACAGAAAATTTGGATTCTAGTTTTATATTATAACTTTTCCCCAAACCTTAATTAAAAAAAAAAAAAGTTTTATTTTGTAATATTACAACTTAAAAAAATATTTTTAAATTATTATTACTAATTATAGAATTGTTTTAATAATCCGACTTTATTCTCGTTATTTTTGTTCTTTAAAATATGACTTGTTTCTTAATATTTTGACTTTATAAAAAAACACTCATTAGGACTTAAAAAAACCCTAATATTTCAAATTAATGCCACTAAAATGATGTTGTTTTCCCTCCTATGTTACTGTTGTAAAACATTCATAATTGTGACTATATTCTTAAAATGACTTCAAATTTTATAATTTTTATTGAAGTTTTTTTTCTGTGAAATTCTAATGATATTAATCCAAGCCAACGCTTCAATCCATTCTCTTTCAATCCACAAGGGAGCTTCCAGCTATTGCTCGTAGTGGCTACAGGTAGCAAGGACATGTCCACCACCCGATGCGACAGGAAATGCCTTGCAGGTGGTCTCGCCTTGCAATGTGCGCACAACTAGAAGCTATTTTATTCATTGTCAGTCAGGTTAATAAGGAGGCATTTTAAATAAAAGCATGATGAGTTGGTCCACATGGACGGGTTGTCGACTTAAATGGGTTCTGAATAGGATAATAATAATCACTCAATTGCTAAATATATAATATTTACTTTATTGAAGAGCTGAAAGGATCTGATCATAAGTGAATATTGTAATGGTTCGGCCAGAGAGCATGTGTCATATCAGGTCTGGGATCCGTCTTGTGAAGGTGCTTGGCCTCATCGCCGCTGGTTCATTCCGGAGAGATTCTTCAGCTGCAGGCACAAACAAAACAAATGGGAAAAAAAACGAATATTCATTTAATTTCCCTGCATAATTCAAAGGACCAGACTTGCCAGTAAACATGCGATGTACAAATGGTAGAGAAGACTTACAGTTAAAGCAGCACCCATGAGGCCCTGCACTACCGCTTCACCCGTCGACTGCAACTGATGGACAAACGACAACACATGATTTACAACGTCTACATTCAATGTTAGCTTGGAGATCAATCAAAGCCTCCATATTTGGCAGCACGACACCTGTTTGGCGGAGGTGGCCATGTTGACTGCATCCTGAATGCGGTTGTCGAGAAAGATCCAAGTGTCCTGGAAGTCTGGGGAAGAATCCTGCAGCATCACCAGCTCCGTGGTGTTATAGATGCCCGTCAGTGCTGCTCTTTTTCTGTACCAGTTCATCTGGAAGAACAGAAATGGATTTTTACAGAGCAAAATGGCACAATGGCTGTCAGGCTAATTAAATATTTTGCATTGGAGGATGTTTCTTAAATCATAAATACATAGTTCATCTTCAAACAGCTAAAATAATGCATAAGGCTAAAAATAACCAATGAGCTAAAAAATGTCATCCAATACTTCTCTACAAGAGAAATATGATCTCAGGGAAGAAGTACATTTGAAAAATTAAAATAAAATTAAATTAAATTAAATTAAATTAAATTAAATTAAATTAAATTTTATATAAATATATTTTGTATATAAAATTTTATTTTATTTTAAACATTTTATTTTCATAATTATATTTTATAAAAAAAAATAATTATATTAGAAAAGCAGGAAGTGAACAAATGTAACAGTTACTGATTGTAAAAGTACTAGATGGAGGGGTAGGATTTAATAAGCTTTGCTTCTTCCTGCTCCTTTTGGACATGCGGAACTGGGAACTGATTATGGGATGCACTCAATTGTAATCTGATGCATGTTCAAATGAAATAAAACCATTACCATTACATGACGGTGATATGTAGTATTGTACACTAGCCACTAATGTTACAGTAATGTTGGGTGAAATACACAAGCACCAGACTTGATCATTGTGTTTTATGGTGTTGGCCGCGTGCGGACGTTGTGAAAACAAGTACACGACGCTGCGAAGGACTGCAAAAGCGGGAGCAGGAAAGGAGCAAACAATTAGACCCGCTCACGTCTGTGGATCTGTCTCCAGCGTAGTACCAGATGTCGTCCACCAGGGTGGAAAGGTGTTTCAGAGCCTCAGGGATGTTATGAGGCAGTAGCAGGATGCTCATCGCCTGAGGAGACAAACACGGAGTCAAGAATCTAGTAGGAGTCTTAAAAATCTGACAGGGAAAACCACCACCAGGCTGATCTGTCTTCCATGCTGTCACTCACCATCATGCACAGTTTACCTGCGGCCATGTTTCTATGTAGGGGACGTGCATCCGAAGTCTGGTCTCCACTGCATCTCTTAGAAAGTCAGCAGTCTTCTTTGGTCTGCAAGAGCATGGAGTTACCAAAAAAAAATCAACTGGTAGATTGATTTTGGCTTTCCAGATGTATAAATGGTGTGTGCATACTCTGCTTGTCCCAGCTGGACCTGCTTGTGTTGTTCGGCGAGGATGTCGGCCAGTTGGGAATTGCACTGAGCAACGAAATGCAGCACCAAGTCTCCAGCTCCGTTGTTAAACATGCCGGCGGACGCCGACGACAGGCCCAGCGTCTGGCGCCAACACACATGTGGGATATTTTTACCCGGATTTAGCCCTCGCAAAATCAACACATTCATTGAGGAATCTTTCTCCAACTCCTTGTGCATTTTTTTTAAATTTGAGAATTGGATCACATTTTGGTGGAAACACCGTACATTCTGGCTTTTTGGAGTGAATGTAGCCCAATAAATTCAGCCACCTGACATTAAAACACATTTGAAACACTTCAGCATTTCAGTATGTGGAATCAAACTATGGGATGGATTGAGTAAGGAAATCAAACAATGCACAACGATGAGCCAATTCAAGAAACAATACAAGCAGTTGATGTTTGCTAAATACAAGGATGAAGAGTCTTGAACCAGTCATGATGTGCTATATATATCACTATATTGACACTTACTATGGTACCCATTATGGCATTGGAGGCTCATATCACCTTGTACTTTGGTACGGGACGAATTAAAAATTAAAAATTAAAAATTAAAAATTAAAAATTAAAAATTAAAAATTAAAAATTAAAAATTAAAAATTAAAAATTAAAAATTAAAAATTAAAAATTAAAAATTAAAAATTAAAAATTAAAAATTAAAAATTAAAAATTAAAAATTAAAAATAATTGAATTGCTAAAAAAAATTGCTAAATACAAGGATGAAGAGTCTTGAACCAGTCATGATGTGATATATACCGTATTTTCTGGACTATAAGTCGCTCCGGAGTATAAGTCACACAAGACCAAAAATGCATAATTAGGTTAAAAAAAAACAAATTTTTTGCGGTTAATTTATTTTCCAAACTACTTGACCAAAACAGACATTACGTCCTCTTGGAAGCCAAGTTCTAACATTAATAAAATAATATAGAACAGGCTGAATAGGTGTAAGATATGCTAACACAATGCTTATTCAGATACACAAAAAATAAACATGAACAGAAAAGGTGTCCAGTGTTTATGGAACATAAACACTTTTTTATTTATAAGTCGCTCTGGAGTATAAGTCGCAGGAACAGCCAACCTATGAAAAAAAGTGCCACTTATAGTCTGGAAAATACGGTATGTATCACTATTATTGACAGTTACTATGGTGCCCATTATGTTATTGTATGGTCATGTCACCTCGTACTTCGGTACGTGACAAAAAATAAAAATACCACAAAAAAAACTAAATTAATTATAGTAGAAAGGCAGAAATTGAACAAATGTAACAGTTAGTGATTGTAAAAGTACCAGATGGAGGGGTAGGATTTAATAAGCTTTGCTTCTTCCTACTCCTTTTGGACATGTGGAACTGGGAACTGATTATGGGATGCACTCAATTGTAATCTGATGCATGCTCCTCCCCCAAATCATGAGCGCTTATCCCCCCCCCATCTCACCTCAGCGCCGGCCGCAATGGCCTCCGCGGTCCAACCATGCTGCGGGACAAACTCCAAAGCAGCGGCCAGGATTCGCCCTTGAAGCTGCTCCTCCGTTTCGTACTCCTCACCTTGCTCTTCACTCTCATCCTGGAAACTAATAGTAAATAAGAAACAAACAAGACAGTAGCAGTTTGAACTTGAGTACCCAGAAATCCTTCAGTGTTGTGTTCTGCACATAAAAGTAACACACTGACCTGCTGTTTGCTCTAGTGGATTCGTCAGCGTGTGTGTTACTTGTCGACTCTCCCTGGGTCGTCCCGGCTGTTGGGTCCTGACCGACGTGTTTGTTGGATTTGGATTCATCCTGAAGCATCAGCGCTGCACAGCGGAAGCCGCGTTTGACACTGACACACTCGGGTTTTGCTGCTGGTGCTGCTACAACTGGAAGGAGGAAAAGCTGTCAATTCACAATCCAGTCATACTACGGGCGCAACATGTAATCCCTCGTTTAGCACAGTTAATTGGTTCCAGATCCGACCATAAGTAAATGTAGGATTTGTTCTTTGGAAATTGAATATTTTCATAGTAGGCATACAGAAAACCTGGTTATGACCTTCTACATACACTTTTTAAACATTATTAGACAGATTAGCCCCTAGACAGGAAATAACACCCCTATAGTCACCTTTACGGTCGTATTACCCAATATAGCATAAATTATAAGCCAAAATAAGACTTGTGCTAGTATGTGTTGCTGTAAATGTCGTCCAGTGCTGGGGGAACAGAGTGAGAGTCGGACAAAAACACGGTGACGGTGGTTGTTCAAAGATTTGGCACAATAAATTTTGGCGGCCGATAATGGCCCTACAAATTACAGATGACAAATGATATTATTGTCAACATTATACATATATTTTTTATTTCCATTAATATAATAATAATATACGGCAAAATAAAACTACTGATTGCAACTGGTCATAACAATACTGACTGATATCCCTCCAGTCTGGCTTCCCTGGTAGCTGGGCTAACTTGCAGCATTTCTCTCGTTGTTTTGATGGGTTTATGTGGCTAAATGTTAAATTAGCTAACATTTACAACCAACTGACACCTTTTAAACACAGATACTGAAATATCTCGGAGCACTTAAGAGGTGATATTGGATCCGCCAACATCTTACATAACCAGTGAGCAGACTTTTGTCACCTTTGTGAGCTCGCAATCCACAAAACCACCAAGATGTCAAATAAAAACGCCAGTTTTACAAAAGCGGAGGCGATACACAATTCCGTCCTTCACGATCACCTTCTCTTGATAAGAGACGTTGTTGGCGAATACTCCGAGTGATCGCGCAGCGAAATAAAACATTATTCGTTTCCATCACATACGATCAAATGATGCTGCTGCTGGTGGTGGTCCATATTTACTGCTGCCCAGCCCCCGAAGTGCCCTTCCAGCACGTACAGCCCTCAGCAGCGCCGCCATGTTGGTTATTTTCCTTTAGACTTTCTGACGTCACTTTAGCGCGACTCAGAGAGGCGACACAAACTAGTCAGGTGGTCATGATGCAAGCGTAAAATAACTTAAACTTGTTAAATTTTAATTATATAATATATGGTTACATATGTGAAAAGCAAAGTGGATAAATGTGTAATCGTGTATTTTACACATTCATTTACAGCACCCCTTTTCCACATCATTAAGACGGAAATCAGTCTCTTATTTTTTAAAACAAACGGAAATCAGTCTCTTATTTTTTAAAACAAACAGGAAATACGACCGGACTATTCTATTTTGTGTATCTTTGTACCTTCAGACCGTCGTCCAAACCAAGGGTACGTTACCTATTGACTATTATACAGTTTTATATCAGTGCTAATATCTGTGCTAATTTCTACATATCCACAAGGATTAAGTAACCAATTTAGTATATAGAAGTAGACGCGAGCTGCGCAATACTTTGTGTGTCAGGTGGTCGGCTTTCGTCAGAATCCGTAATGTAAGCGTGTACGTCGCATTAATTCATTTTCTGTGATATGACATAGGAATATAAATATATTTTTGTATTTATTCGGCGTATAAAAGACGGCAGGAGATTGGCTGATGTAAGACTTGAGAGATACTGGGTAATTTCCGTTGCTTAATGTTATCGCGTCGTTATCAGCAGTAAGTTGTCAGTAAGGAATATTGCTATTGGCTACCCTAAATAAAATTGCATAACATTTTAAAAACATTTAGCATGTTTAAAAGCCTCCGCCATCCTCCGGTTTTTCTGTGGAAAAGGTTTGGGGCCCACTGACGTCGGTTTCCTTCTAGGTCCTCATGGCAGACCTCGGTATCAAAACTGGGGATAAGGTGCTGATGGTTTGGGCTCAGCCATCATCGCCTGCCACTTTGAAAGAGTTCGCAGAGGATGTTGGTGCCATTGTTGGGGCAGATGGCAGAGTTTCAGTGGAAAACATGGAAAGACTGCTGCTGTGTGAGTAGAAAGCATAGATTTGTCCTCATTTCAATTTATGGGCATCAATCAATGCAAGGGGTATATACCATATTTTCTGGACTATAAGTCGCTCCAGAGTATAAGTGGAAATATTGTGTGGAAATATGGGCTAATAACTATAAAAGCAATCTTCACTCGCTAAATGTACTGCAAAAAAGGTCGGTAAGGATAATTCATAATGCCGCCTACAGAGAACATACTAACTCCTTATTTCTAAAATCACAAATACTTCAACTTGCTGATATAGTTCATCTTCAAACATCCTGTCAAATAAAACTAAAAAAATTAAAATTAAAAAAACTAAAAAAAAAAAAATTATATTATGAAAGCAGGAAGTGAACAAATGTAACACTGACTGTAAAAGTACCAGATGGAGGGGTAGGATTTAATAAGCTTTGCTTCTTCCTACTCCTTTTGGACATGCGGAACTGGGAACTGATTATGGGATGCACTCAATTGTAATCTGATGCATGTTCAAATGAAATAAAACCATTACCATTACTATAAGTCGCTTCAGAGTATAAGTTGCACAAGGCCAAAAATGCATAATTTAAAAAAACATACATAAGTCGCACTGGAGTATAAGTCGCAGGAACAGCCAACCTATGAAAAAAAGTGCCACTTATAATCCGGAAAATACGGTATATATCGTATTGTCTGGACTACAAGTCGCTCCGGAGTATAAGTCGCACAAGGCTGAAAATGCATAATTAGGTATAAAAAAACATACATAATTCGTACTGGAGTATAAATCGCATTTTTTGCGGGTAATTTATTTTCCAAACTACTTGACCAAAACAGACATTACGTCCTCTTGGAAGGCAAGTTCTAACATTAATAAAATAATATAGAACAGGCTGAATAGGTGTAAGATATGCTAACACAATGCTTATTCAGATACACAAAAAATAAACATGAACACAAAAGGTGTACTTTTTTCATTTATATGTCGCTCTGGAGTATAAGTCGCAGGAACAGCCAACCTATGAAAAAAAGTGCCGCTTATAGTCCGGAAAATACGGTAGATATTCTGTAAAGCAACACATGTAGTGACAAAATGAAGTGAATGCTCTCTTTTTTCTTCCTGTAAGTTTCGTCATTATGACTCTACTCCCATAATAATCTAACTTTTACCTCAAACCTAACGAAAATCCGTGGTTTGTGTTCTCCTCGCCATGCAGCGTCCCATGAAGCGTCCACGTTCGACTGCGTGCTCTCGTGTCTGCTGGCCGACGGCTCGTCCATACACAGCTCCGAGTCTCTGGCAGAGCTGGCCAGGGTGCTGAAACCGGGTGGGAGGTTAATTCTGGATGAACCTGTCACAGGTAGGATGCAGTTATTGTCACCTTCATCCTGTTAGTACCGTGGAAAGCAGACCTGCTCCGCATACCTGTATGAAATGTGCTTTGTGTTGCAGGCGTGGATGCGCAGACTGTGAGGACCGTTGAGAAGCTGACGTCCGCTCTGAAGTTATCAGGATTGATGTCAGCGACAGAGGTGGGAGACATGATAGACATGATCACGTATGGAGAGAAATTCCATGTTGTTATGTAAATATAATCAATAAGAGAAGAACATTTAGAATTAAAAAAGTGTTCCTCCCTCCAGGTTAGTAAAACACAACTAAGTGCGGAGGCTTTGAACGCACTGCGGGCGGCTACCGGTTACCACGGAAACACGCTGTCACGAGTACGCATGTCCGCAAGCAAACCCAACTTTGAGGTCGGATCAACCAGCTCCATAAAGCTGTCTTTTGGGAAAAGAAACACTCAGCCAGGTATTGTATTGGGACCAGTAAAACTGGCAAACTGGTCATCAGGCCTTGAATTGGCGATGCTCATCATTTCAGCAGAGAAACCAGCTCTGGATCCTAACGCAGTGAAAATGTGGACGCTATCGGCCAACGACATGAACGACGGCGACGTGGTGAGTCCCGCTGCTGCTCTTGCTAACATTTGAGCCGTCTGTACTGAGCTCCTGCTTCCTGTCCGGGCCAGGATCTGGTGGACTCTGACGATCTGCTAGACGAGGAGGATTTCAAGAAGCCAGACCCGGCGTCTCTGAAAGCGCCCACCTGCGGGGAGGGAGCAGGCAAGAAGAAGAAAGCCTGCAAGAACTGGTGAGTTTTGACGCTTGTGCTACAGTCTGGTCTACATCAGGAACTTCAATGGTGTCTCTTTGTGGCAGCACGTGCGGTCTCGCTGAGGAGCTGGAAGAGGAGAATAAGGGACAACCGAAAACAAATTTGCCAAAGTCTGCCTGTGGAAGTGTGAGTACACTAATGGACGACAAAGTTTTAGCCGTGTCCAATCGATCTCCGAATAGAAACCTTTTCTTTTATCATTTCTGTCAGAGAGGCGCTGCAATGATCAGCATAATCAAACTGTATGTGTGTGAGGTCTCTGTTGTAGAGAAGTACATACATGTTGCACTCACATTCAGCAGAAAAATGGAAAATATTCCATTCCCAACATATGCTAATTGAGTCAGTCTGCGTCAACTGATAGCTAGCCACCGCATTCTCCTAACATTCTCTTAACTCCTTCTTTCTAAAATCACAAATACTTCAACTTGCTGATATAGTTCATCTTCAAACAGCTAAAATAATGCATAAGGCTAAAAATAAGCAATTAGCTAATAATGTCATCCAATACTTCTCTACAAGAGAGGAGAAATATGATCTCAGGGAAGAAGTACATTTGAAACACTTCTATGCTAGGACTACGTTATGCTAGCCATAGCATTTCAGTATGTGGAATCAAATACAAGGATGAAGAGTCTTGAACCATTCATTCATTCATTCATGCTATATATATCACTATATTGAGACTTACTATGGTACCCATTATGGCATTGGATGCTCATATCATCTTGTCAAATAAAACTAAAAAAATGAAAATTATATTATGGAAAGCAGGAAGTGAACAAATGTAACAGTTAGTGATTGTAAAAGTATCATTCTACAAGTTTGCACTAAAACCTGGAACCCCCCCCCCCCCCCCAATTTTTCATAATTTATGTGCAGGTTAATCGAATCGTGATAACCGGTAAGCGATTTTGAACCTTCTGAATGACCAGTCATGATGTGCTATATTTATCACTATATTGACACTTACTATGGTACCCATTATGGCATTGGATGCTCATATGCATTATTAAAAAACAAACAAAAAAAAAAACCTTAAACTGTATTATGGAAAGCAGGAAGTGAACAAATGTAACAGCTACTGATTGTAAAAGTACCAGATGGAGGGGTAGGATTTAATAAGCTTTGCTTCTTCCTACTCCTTTCGGACATGTGGAACTGATTATGGGATGCACTCAATTGTAATCTGATGCATGTTCAAATGAAATAAAACCATTACCATAACCGTTCTCGGTAACAGGTCATACCATCCGTAGTAATAATATTGAATTCCACTTCAGAGTACAAAACCTTGACACTTGAAGTCGTGTGTGTGTGTGTGTGTGTGTCTCTAACAGTGTTACCTTGGCGATGCATTCCGATGTGCCAGCTGTCCATACCTGGGGATGCCAGCATTCAAACCAGGAGAGAAGATTGTGTTGGAAAACAGCACGCTGACAGACGCTTGAAGATTCCTCAACTTGAAAATGGATGATTCCGCTTCTGTGCTGGATTGGTTGGGAAGATCCATAAAATGCTAAAAAAGCGAAAACATTTAGATGATGTCTAAAGAAGACGTGCAGGATATTCCAACTTTCATTTGCGTTTAAGAAATGTTTTTCATTCTCACGCAATAAACCATGTATCCTTCTATGATTGTATTCCTAAGACTTGTTTAGTAAAAAGACTTTAAAATGAGATGTTTCTACAGCGTCTTCTTTACCTCTAAAAGACATCAAGATGTGTTTAACTATGGATGGCAGTTAAGCCAGTTGGAGTGAAACACATAAAACATTTTATTAGAATTATATTTAATTATCATGTCAAATAGTCTCAATTGTTTGTGCAGGTAAAATGAACGTTTGTGCTGCTTTTGTTTTGGAGTTATTACAGTTTATCACATAGGTCAACCAAAAGTCAGCCAGCCCCCCCCCCCCCCCCCAATCACAGCACCACAGCGTAGGTGCGCCTTATGTATGACATCGTTTTCACCCAGTGATCCGTTCTCATTCAGATGAGACACTTTCTCATAGACCAGGGGTCTCAAACACGCGGCCCGCGGGCCACTAGTTTGAGGCCCCCGCCTTGATATGAAAGTTTAATGTTAGTTTGATATGGATGCTGTATGGTATCATGTACCCAGAAAAAATTATTACATTTGATTAATGTTCATGTTAAAGGTTAAATAACTGTTAATAGTTATCCTCCCTATCCGTGTGGAAGTGGTAAGTTTTTGGCTTTTTAAGTTTAAAGGAAATAACTTGAAGGCTACCGTTTAGGTGGCTAGCTCTCTAGTTTGCGAGTTAGCATGTGTCTCAAGACCCTGCAGTTGCGCAATATGTTGTAAATAAAAAGAGTATAAATGTGACTATAGTCGTGTTTTGTCATGTCTACAGGGCTCTAATAATGCTTTGTTCATTTTAATCTGAAAAAAATCATTTGTCTACCCACCAAGTATATGTGGTTTCTTAAGTTTTTATTATATTTATTACTGTGATTGATTTTCTTTATTCTTGATTTATTTTTCATCTTATTTTGTGTAGAAAAATAAAAATTAATATATTTGAGAACAGTGGAATGTTTTATCAGAGCTTTTATTGTAGAAAATCGGAACCAAAGCAAAGTTTATTAATTTTTCCGTTTTTAATTTAAAAAAAAAAATTTTAAACCTGATGCGGCCCAGTCTCGCCCAGACCCTAGCTCCAGTGGCCCCCAGGTAAATTGAGTTTGAGACCCCTGTCATAGACCAAATTTTGTGGTCTGAACAGGGCCTTAGAGGTGATGTTGATCCATTACTAAGAGGAACGTTTCAAAAGCGGATCTAATTGAAGCAGGACATTTATTGCTCCGTTCATGGATCACACACCTGCTGGGAAATTTGCCATTCAGCTCCTTGTGTAAAAAGTACTGAAACATTCAACAGTTAGGCATCAAACCTTTAGCGAAGGTCAAAGAAGTTAAAAAGTTACTTTCTTACTTTGTCTACGGTGTCATCATCAAGGCCACCAAAAAATAATCCTGTTGAAACGAGAGAATTTCTACGGTAAAACGTTAAAAGGTTACAAAGTCCCTCCTATAGTCTGCGTCTGGTCCATGCTGAAGTCCATCTTGATGTCGCCCGAAGCGGGCTGAAAGGTGACGTCGTACGACACGGCGGCTCTGCCGTCACCTGAGCTCTGCCATCCTGACCTGAAGAAATACACGCCTTGTTTCCTGTGGCGGCTCCACTCACAGCAGCCCTGCAGGGAGCTTGGCGTCGTCAACAAAGCCCGACATTCGCGGTCGAGGACAACGACGGTCGTGTCTCATACCTGCTCGTCGACTGGTCCGGTTAGACCCGTGCTGACGCTGACGTCCCGGGTGAGGTGGTATTCCAACCATAGAGCCACGCCGTGGCAACGTCCGCTCCTGAAACGCGCAAAAGAAGCTAACTTGCTAGCTATGAATTTGTGTGGGGGGGTCATTTTCAAGTGGGGAGGGTTCTGGAACTGAATCTAATAGTCACTTTTATTGCAAATGTTGAGCCAAAGTCGGAGAACATCAAGCTAGCATGACGATAAGAATACCTTATGAAAGGCAGAGAACCTCGGCGGACGATAGGCTGTTGAGGGACGCACTGTGTGAAGTCAAAGGTCATGATAGCCGCAGACGGAGTGAGGGCGCGACACGGATACTCCCACAGAGGGTGGGGCTCGGCCTCCCGAGACTCCCGGAAATCCAGAGACTTCTAAAAAGGACAGAAGAGTATTTTATTCCACCTTACGAACAACAGCAACACGCACCATGCCCCAACTGGGGGGGCGGGGGCGGGGGCAGGGCATCTTTTGTTTTAAACTTTCAATTGAAAGAAAGACAACAAAAAAATTGACCTGGACCATTTCATCCATGGGTGTGACATCGAAGCCCTCACAGGTCCCACACGGGGCACGGATCCTCCACAAATCCTATCACATGACACATCATCAATTAATACAGTTACCATTAATCAAATAACCAATTAGCTAAAAATGTCATCCAATACTTCTCTATGATCTCTGGGTTAGAAGTACATTTGAAACACTTCTATGCTAGGACTTCATTGAGTTGGATTCCAGCACCCGGGGAATTGGAATATATTCATTACTGAACCTATTATTAGTCAAAGATATGCAAAATTAAGCTAATTTTATGTTGTATATATTATTTTCTGTTATTATGTTAACTATATTGGGTAATCAGAGTGCAAAGATGATTATAGGGGTGTTACTTCATGTCTAGAGGGCTCTAATAATGTTGAAAAGCGTATTTAAAATATTCCTACTAGGTTGTAATTTACTTATCGCGACCAAATAACCAATAAAAGAAGGGATTTCTGTAATTAAACTAAATGTGAAACACTTCTATGCTAGGACTACGTTATGCTAGCCATAGCATTTCAGTATGTGGAATCAAACTATGGAATGGATTGAGTAAGGAAATCAAACAATGCACAACGATGAGCCAATTCAAGAAACAATACAAGCAGTTGATGTTTGCTAAATACAAGGATGAAGAGTCTTGAACCAGTCATGATGTGCTATATATATCACTATATTGACACGCACTATGGTACCCATTATGGCATTGGATGCTCATATCACCGAGTACGAGGTACGTGACTAATTAAATTAAATTAATATATTTTATATATAAAATTGTATTTTTATTTTAAAATAAAATAAATTTTTTATAACATTTTATAAAATGATTTTATTTTTTAAAAATTAAATAAAATAACATTTTATAAAATTTTATTTTATAAAAATACATATTTTATTTTATTTTTTTAATAAAATAAAATAACATTTTATAAAATTTTATAAAATTTTATAAAATTTAAAATTAAATTATATTAGAAAAGCAAGTATGGTACCCATTATGGCATTGGATGCTCATATCACTGAGTAAGAGGTACGTAACAAATTAAATTAATATATTTTACATATAAAATTGTATTTTATTTTAAAATAAATTTTTTATAACTTTTATAAAATGATTTTATTTTAAAAAATTAAATAAAATAACATTTATAAAATTTTATGTTATTTTAAAAAAATAAATAAAATAACATTTTATAAAATTTTATTTTATAAAAAATAATAAATATATTTTTTTAATAAAATAAAATACAATTTGATAAAATTTTATAAAATTTAAAATTAAATTATATTAGAAAAGCAGGTATGGTACCCATTATGACATTGGATGCTCATATCACCTTGTCAAATAAAACTAAAAAAAAAATTAAATTAGATGAGGAAAGCAGGAAGTGAACAAATGAAACAGTTACTGATTGTAAAAGTACCAGATGGAGGGGTAGGATTTAATAAGCTTTGCTTCTTCCTACTCCTTTCGGACATGTGGAACTGGGAACTGATTATGTGATGCATTCAATTGTAATCTGATGCATGTTCAAATGAAATAAAACCATTACCATTTGTCATTTACGTGGGGAAAAAATGTACATTCATCCATTGTTCTTTCTCTTCATGGGGGGTCTGTTGATCCGGTCCATCTACATTCCTACCCTTACTTATGGTCATGAGCTGTGGGTAGTGACCGAAAGGACAAGATGGCGGGTGCAAGCGAGTGGCTGGGCTCTCCCTTAGAGACAAGGTGAGAGGCACCGTCATCCCAGAGAGGCTGCTCCTCCGTATTGAGAGAAGCCCAGTGAAGTGGTTCGGGTATCTGGTCAAGGTGTCTCAAAGAAGAACCAAGATAAGTTGGATAGACTGGCCTGGGAACGCCTCAGAGACGGAAATCTGGGCTAAATATGTCCTATTTAGACGTATATTAGCTTGGATAATACATCTACAATAACCAAGCAAGTCTTTCCTTTCATACCATCATACATGTACAGTAAAAGTTTCAGATGTCAGACCTGGAACTCCACAGCCACCACGTGCAAAGTAGCAGAACAGGGCAGGATGGTGGCGTCGGGTCGCAGCAATCCGGCCAGGGCGGTGCGGCAGTACCAGAAGAAGAGAGCATGCCATGGTAGAAGGCTGGTGCTGAAGTGCGGTTCACCCATCAGCACGGATATCTGACGCGCGAGACAGGATGTTCAACGTGATTCGCTTAGATCAGATTCTTCGGTAGGCGACACAAAGTGCATTCAAACTTGGGGAAGTAAACATGGCATCCATTTAAACATTCATAAATGTATGCCGGACATTTAAATCCACTGTACCTGCTCGCCTCCTAAATCATTACTGGTCAATTGCTCAGGCCTGATTTCCAGCAGCTCGACTCCTCCTTTCATTGAGTTGGATTCCAGCACCTGGAGAATTGGAATATATTCATTACTGAACCTATTATTAGTCAAATATATGCACAATTAAGCAAATTTTATGTTATATATATTATTGTCTGTTATTATGTGAACTATATTGGGTAATCGGAGTGCAAAGATGATTATAGGGGTGTTACTTCATGTTTAGAGGGCTCTAATAATGTTGAAAAGTGTATTTAGAAGGTGGTAAACAGGTTTTCTATGCTCCAAACAACAAAATATTCCTACTAGACGGTAATTCACTTATCACGGCCGGGTCTGCAACCAAATAAGCAATAAAAGGAGGGATTTCTGTAATTCTAAAGAGAAAATTCTTATTTGTAAAATCACAAATACTTCAACTTGCTGATATAGTTCATGTTCAAACTGCTAAAATAATGCATAAGGCTAAAAATAAGCAATTAGCTAAAAATATCATCCAATACTTCTCTACAAGAGAGGAGAAATATGATCTCAGGGAAGAAGTACATTTGAAACACTTCTATGCTAGGACTACGCTATGCTAGCCATAGCATTTCAGTATGTGGAATCAAACTATGGAATGGATTGTTTTTAACGTAGTCTTAGCATATAAGTGTTTCAAATGAAAAAAAAATAATTAAAATTAAAATATGTTATGAAAGCAGGAAGTGAACAAATGTCACAGTTACTGATTGTAAAAGTACCAGATGGAGGCGTAGGATTTAATAATCAAACTATGGAATGGATTGTTTTTAACATAGTCCAAGCATTTGGTGTTTCAAATGAAATTGAAATTAAAATTAAAATTAAAATTAAAATTAAAATTAAAATTAAAATTAAAATTAAAATTAAAATTAAAATTAAAATTAAAATTAAAATTAAAATTAAAATTAAAATTAAAATTAAAATTAAAATTAAAATTAAAATTAAAATTAAAATTAAAATTAAAATTGTGAAAGCAGGAAGTGAACAAATGTCAGTTTCTGATTGTAAAAGTACCAGATGGAGGGGTAGGATTTAATAAGCTTTGCTTCTTCCTACTCCTTTCGGACATGTGGAACTGGGAACTGATTATGGGATGCACTCAATTGTAATCTGATGCATGTTCAAATGAAATCAAACCATTACCATAACCAAAATGACGTGGAACCACTCCATTTTGGTGTCATGTGACCACATCACATTCTTCCCAGCCTTGTGAGTGTCAAACATTCAGACAAGCAGGGGAACTTTGCGGTCATTGCAAGATCTCAATCCATAACCGCAAAGTGTCTTAGTCATGCTTCTCTTGCTCACAGTGCTCCCAATTCCCTTGACATCATCAACCAGTTCCTCCCTTGTCTCCTTGTATTTGTTCCATCATCAAACTTCTTTCTAAAGAGGGGACTCTTGTGTGCATTAAAAGTGATCAGTGGGGGGCCAGAACCTGCCGTTACCTGCTCAATAACCTGTTTGGACATCCTGGAGTTTTCCAAAGCAAAGACCTGAGATCATTCACACAGAGAAGAGCGAGTCAAGAGAGGCGTCCAACACGGACGGATTGGCAACCGACATCACCGCAGCGCACCTTTTTGGCTCCGAGCACGTGCGCAAACACAGGAAGGAGACTTCCATCGCTCACTCCGAGACAAACGCTGTCCTTCTTCAGAACCTGGCAGCAGCAGCAGAGGCGGTCAAAACGCACGTCAACAACGCATCGTGCCAGATGGGTTCCACTCACGCTGCGCAGCGCGCTGACGTAGCTCTCCGTGCGAAGTTTGTCGTTAAGCTCGCCAAAGCGTGGTCGAGTCCAAACCAGGTGGGCCTGGCACACACAACACGGACGCGAGAGAAGCAAGTCGCCCTGCGGATGCTGTTGGCTGGCAGGAAGAATATGCGGGAAAAAAGGGAATCTTTACGTGAGGCAGGAAGATGTCTTACTTAGCGATTAGCAAGTGTCCCATCAATCAAGTTGCTCAAAAATAAAACATTTTCTTAACACGAGCAATGAAACAGAACCGCAAATTGTTAACATCGTCATTAACAACAACAGCAACGTAAGAACCGTCAAGTTCAGGGGTGTCCAAAGTGCAGCCCGGGGGCCATTTGTGGTCTGACGCTAATTTTTTATTGGCAAGGAAGTAAAATGCATCATTAAAACATTAAAATACATTTTAGGGATACTATGGAAAGGAAAAAAATGTTTAGGCTGACCAACAATAACTGCATTCATAATTACCATCATAATGATTTTTTCATTGTTTCTGTATTACCAGGGTGTCCAAAGTGTGGCCCGGGGCCATTTGCAGCTCGAGGCTTGTTTTTTTATTGGCCCACAGAACATAAAAACATAAAACAAAAACATTTTTAATTCGCCTACTGCACATTTGAAAACAACAATAAAAAAAACTACAATAATAAAATGTATAAATTATAATATATATAAATAAATATATGAATAAATATATAAATAAAAATATATGAATTGAAAATATGCATAAGTATATAAATGATTTTAATAATATTTTAATATAAATAAAACTAAAATAATAATCATCACCAATAACCAAAACCCGCCACACCATGTCATTAAATACATAATTTTTTGCCTTTTTGAACTGTTTCCCAAGAAAAAAAAGTCACATGTATTTATTTACTATGTGAAAAAATTTTTTTTAGTTATGTGTCCAATCAATGATTGACATTTTTAACTTTTCATATATTGGGGAAAAAATAAGAGTTTAATCCTTTTTATGACAGGTGGTTTAATTAAGCTCATTTAACACCAATTATTTAACATTAAAGCCCATATTTTAAGTTGTGACCCACTTAAGTAAATTTTTTTGCAGTTTTCAGTCATTTTTTATTTATTTGTCTTTTTTTTTTGTTTACCATTTTTAAGCTTTTATTGAAGTCATTTTTATTTTATATACTTTTTATTCATTTTACTTTGGTTTTAGACATTCAGGAAGGGAATAATGACGCTAACCAAGGTTCTACTATGTGCACAAATAAGAGGAACTGAAAACGACGTACCAGGGGGAGTGGAGTCTGTACCACAGACTGTAGTCATCGTGGCAGACAGTTAGCGTCACTTCCTGTCCTTCAGTCACCTTGCTTTCAGCCGGCAGGAAATACACGCTCTGCATCCAGTGGTCTCGCCACTAACACACACATACACACACACAACAGTTATGAACACACACTGACAACAGCACACTCTTTCACTGGCTTTGTTCACTAACCGGAGCCATTTTTGGATGTGGATATGTCCAGCTGGGCGCCATGGAGCACACCACTGTTCCACCGGGGTCCATGTCCAGCTCCCACCAGGAGAGGACCACTTGAGCCTGACCGTTTGCCCGAGCCACAAAGCGAGAGGAGTAGGACCGGGGGGCGCTGCTGATTGGCTTACTGAAGTCCACGCTGACGCGAGGGTGAGAGAAAATGACACAGTCGGGAACAAAGGGACTTTGTTGGGTGCAAGAGGGTTCATTAAATACCTGAACATGGTGCAGAGCGGACCCAGCGGAGTGAAGCTGCGAGGTGAAACCTGGCCGAGCTGGATGTCGCACACTGAATGGGAGCCGCCGCAGCGGCCCACAGCGGGCGGGGGCGACAAGCGGGTGCCGTCCACCTCCAGCGGCTGCAGCTGAGCCCAGCTCCACAGGAGAGGGGACTCGACTAGCTGGGCGTAGACAGTAGCCCGGTGGGGGACGGCCTCACAACCCTCCTGCAGGAAAGATGGAGGCTGACTTTAAAACAGGGGTCTCAAACTCAATTTACTTGGGGGGCCACTGGAGCTAGGGTCTGGGTGAGATTGGGCCACATCAGGTTTTCAAAATAAAAACAAAAAAACGCATTTATTAAAAACAGAAAAATATACAAACTTTTTCAGTGCTTTGGTTCCGATTTTCTACAATAAAAGCTCTGATAAAACATTCCACTGTTCTCAAATATCTTAATTTTTATTTTTCTACACAAAATAAGATGAAAAATAAACAAATCAAGAATAAAGAAAATCAATCAGTAATAAATAAATAAATATAATAATAATAATAATAAAACGGCAAATAATATAAACTTAAGAAACCACATATAGTTGGTGGGTAGACAAATGATTTTTTTCAGATTAAAATGAACAAAGCATTATTAGAGCCCTGTAGACATGACAAAACACGACTATAGTCACATTTATACTCTTTTTATTTACAACATATTGCGCAACTGCAGGGTCTTGAGACACATGCTAACTCGCAAACTAGAGAGCTAGCCACCTAAACGGTAGCCTCCGAGTTATTTCCTTTAAACTTAAAAAAAGCCAAAAACTTACCACTTCCACACGGATAGGGAGGATAACTATTAACAGTTATTTAACCTTTAACATGAACATTAATCAAACTTAATAATTTTTTCTGGGTACATGATACCATACAGCATCCATATCAAACTTCAAACATTAAACTTTCATGTCAAGGCGGGGGCCTCAAACAAGTGTCCTGCGGGCCACATTTGGCCCGCGGGCCACGTGTTTGAGACCCCTGCTTTAAAATATGGTGGAACCCAGTGATAAAGAAGCACAACTTAACACATATTACTGTAATATTATACTGTACAAAAGCACATTTCCCATGATCCTTCAGGTTAGTGATGGGAAAGAAACACAAACCTGAACAAGACTTTGGTGAGCGTGTTCGTAGCTAGGCAGAGCCCCCTCACCAATCAGCTCCGTATCAAAGAGCTCCGTGACCAGAACATTGGCCTTCACTTCCATATCTTCACCTGAAATGGATCACACACACACACAACACGTATCTAATCAGCTACGTAAAAGGGTGATGGTTCCAAACCCAACTGTGGCAAGTGAAGTTCTACAATATTTTGGTAGTTAGAGAACTGTTGTGAACATCATTAGAGCCTTCTAAGGCATGAAATAACACCCCTATAGTCACCACTACACTCCTATTACCCAATATTGTAGATGTGATATGAAGGCACAAATAAGACTTTTGCTAAAAATAATAATTAGAAAGTATGATTTTTTTTCAATGATGTGTGTGAAAAAAACAATTAAAGCTCAATTCTAAGAGATTCACACACAACTGCAGAGAGTGTATTTCCAACCTGGTCCGACAGTGACGTCAGTGGAGTGTTTGTCAATAATCTTGATCTTGTCGGCGAAGCCGTTTTTTGCCACGATGCGGCGGGCGGCGTCGGCCATGGGTTTGAACACCTGCAGGCCACAGAAAGGTACACGAATGAGTGTAATGCGTGCGTTGATTGAATTTGAGGGGAAAGCAAACATACACTCTTATCTAAACTGTACACAAACATCTGGCAACCACAGCACTGACACTTATTACATGACAATGCCTTGCAAAATGAATTAAAAAAACGTATCTTTGCGACAAAATAATCGAGAAAATAACCTCCACAGCATAGCAGAAGTCAGCTCCAGCAGTAACAGCCATCATGGACAATAACCCGGTTCCTGTTCCGATATCCAGGACGATGACTTTCTCACCCCGAGCTCGGACTCGAGCCACGGCTGCCCGGATACCTTTGTAGTACTTTTCATTCTGCAGACACACCATATGCATTTTACTAAAAAGTAATAATAAAAAAAACATAATGTATTTGACAATGACATAACCCACCACAGGTAGATTACAGTCCTGTGGGAAGGTCCCACAATGTCTCAGAAAACAATACATTTTCACAACAATAAAGCAATGAACATGTACAGAATATATGTAAATTTATACATCCACTCATATATGGTCATTTACATCAAATGTTAAATATAATGTAGTTTTTCAGCATGTAAAAAAAACACGACTTACCCTGTCATGATCATGCAGCATATCAGCATAACTTGACCTGAAAACAAACATATTGCAACTATTGGAAATGTACCGTATTCAACGGGGAGACGATACTGCTCTTTACTTTTACTTTTATACATATACCGTATTTTCTGGACTATAAGTCGCTCCGGAGTATAAGTCGCACAAGGCCAAAAAAAGCATAATTAGGTATAAAAAAACATATATAAGTCGCACTGGAGTATAAGTTGCATTTTTTCTGGTAATTTATTTTCCAAACTACTTGACCAAAACAGACATTACGTCCTCTTGGAAGGCAAGTTCTAACATTAATAAAAGAATATAAAACAGGCTGAATAGGTGTAAGATATGCTAACACAATGCTTATTCAGATACACAAAAAATAAACATGAACAGAAAAGGTGTCCAGTGTTTATGGAACATAACAGTTTTTTCATTAATAAGTCGCTCTGGAGTATAAGTCGCAGGAACAGCCAACCTATGAAAAAAAGTGTGACTTATAGTCCGGAAAATACGGTACATACCACCAATGTAACAATATGAATAACAAAACAGTTACAATCAGATATTTGTGAAAATAAGACATATAAGAAGTGTAAATTGTATCGAACCAATGCTGATACTACACTTGGTATTTTGGCATTTGGATTAATGATAGTTACGTTAAAATGTGCCTTGCTCGAGGTCAAACACTCGTTTCATTCTTTCAGTCGTAAGGACAACATTTATGTAGTATTCTGGTTCTAATTGTCCGTGTTTGTTCCTAACGTTGGAACTTGTCTGTGTGCTACATGCTGTGATGCTGTGATGCTAGCTACCGGGCTATCTCCTGGTGATAGTCGTACTCCTCGCTCTCCTCCACCCAGTCCAAAGCTCCAGTGGTCGGGTTGGCTCGTCCACAAAAGTTCTTCATTTCGGCCACAATTATCCCGACAATGCGAGGGTAAAAAAATCAAACAAGACCCGCTGTTAAATCCACACTTCAAAGTGAGACTTTACAGATCCAGCATTACTGGAGTGGAGGCCGCCATCTTTGTGATGGCGTCACGGATAGTAACGGAAATGGGCATAGTTTCCAACTTGTCAGTAAGAAAAGTAGCTATTGGCTGTTCTAGAAGTCACTATGTGACGTCATATTCTGATTTACATTTCATTTGAATATGACGTAAAATGCCGGAGGAAAAAAAAGCATAGCAGCATAGGAGACAAAAAAGTGAGTAAAGAATGACAAATTAACTTTATTAATTAAGAACTTTTCTAAATACTAATTCTAAATCTAAGTAAATTGTATGTTTGTAGACACCAACACTGTGCTGGGGCAATTTGTTAACAAAATGGTGTTCATAGAAACACAAATCTGAAATGTTTTTTTTATTCTGGAGCATCCACTTTGTCATTTAAATTTTTGTATTAAAAAAAAGATAAAAAACTATCAAATAACGTATATATATTTACAGAAAAATACCACCTTTGTGGAATTAGAATCAACATTTCATTTTTCTGGTCACCATTTTGTATTTTTATTTTTATCCATTTATAGAAAAAAAATGTATAACATGCACAAACCCCTGAGACATATTAATATCTAAATCAATATTTTGTTTCATAGAAAAGAGGAATGAGGTGAAGATACTGATGTTCATCTTTAGGACTGGATTTCATGCACACTTGGCAGTGGGCAAGCAGAAGGCCATGGCCGAAGGAGGCACCAGTATGTCTGTGAAGATGGGGCGATATCCAGCTGGCAGAGGGGGGGCACTCTGCTCCAGCAGGTCCAGCACTGAGCCTCTGATGTCCCTGGAGATGTCGCCGCGTATGTCCAGCAGCACAGACACATGCTCCTCACTGGAGACATAACATTTGAAGTAAAAAGTATCAGGACTGGATCTGTATTTTTCAGGTTGTGCTGACCTGATGTCGGGGTATTGTGCTGCAAGTCCAGACGCCACTAGAGGGAGCATGCTGGGGTCTTTGAGCCGGATGAAGTCAGCCAAGACTGGGAGAAGAGCCAAAGGGTTCACTTCGGGTACAAAGCCGTCACTTTCCTTTAAAGATATATTGAAAACCTTAAACTCTTATACCTTAAACTCTTAAACAAATACTTAAACTCGCTGATATAGTTCATCTTCAAACAGCTAAAATAATGCATTCATTTATTCATTCATTCATTTTCTACCGCTTTTCCTCACAAGGGTCGCGGGGGTTGCTGGAGCCTATCCCAGCTGTATGTCATTGGATGCTCATTCGGTACGGGACAAAAAATAAAAAATAAAAAATAAAAAATAAAAAATAAAAAATAAAAAATAAAAAATAAAAAATAAAAAATAAAAAATAAAAAATTAAAAATTAAAAATTAAAAATTTAAAATAAAAAATTTAAAATTTAAAATTCGCCCAAAGACAGCTTGGATAAGCTCCAGCAACACCCCGACCCTGGTGCGGAAAAGCGGTAGAAAATGAATGAAATTTAAAATTTAAAATTTAAAATTTAAAATTTAAAATTTAAAATTTAAAATTTAAAATTTAAAATTTAAAATTTAAAATTTAAAATTTAAAATTTAAAATTTAAAATTTAAAATTAAACTGTATTATGAATGCAGGAAGTGAACAAATGTAACAGTTACTGATTGTAAAAGTACCAGATGGAGGGGTAGGATTTAATAAGCTTTGCTTCTTCCTACTCCTTTTGGACATGTGGAACTGGGAACTGATTATGGGATGCACTCAATTGTAATCTGATGCATGTTCAAATGAAATAAAACCATTACCATTACTTTACTATGATATCATTGCAATCATTGCAAATGATTTTTTTCAGATTAAAATGAACAAAGCATTATTAATTTAAAATTTAAAATTTAAAATTAAACTGTATTATGAATGCAGGAAGTGAACAAATGTAACAGTTACTGATTGTAAAAGTACCAGATGGAGGGGTAGGATTTAATAAGCTTTGCTTCTTCCTACTCCTTTTGGACATGTGGAACTGGGAACTGATTATGGGATGCACTCAATTGTAATCTGATGCATGTTCAAATGAAATAAAACCATTACCATTACTTTACTATGATATCATTGCAATAGACACTGCACCCTGATGTTCTTGTTCTTGTTCTGATGAATGACACCCCTGAGCGTAATCTTAACCCTCCTGCTTTTTCGTGGGTGTTACGTTCTGGGGCCAGAAGGTCTTCTTGTGTCCACCCCACAATGACGCCACAGAATAAAGAAGAGGATTTGCTGAATCATGTTGAACACACTTTTTTTTTTTCACTGACCAGGCCATGGAAAATGTGTCTGAACTGCTGGTCGTCCTTCACCATCTGCTGAGCGAACTTCCTCCTCTCCTCAGCACTGCGACACAGCAGCCTCTTCTGCATCAGTGCTTTGACGTATTCCACCACCATCAACCACTGGGCCTCCTCCTCAAGACGCTGGAAGACACACGACAAGCTGGTGTGACATAATAGACACTTTACTGCAGGGGTCTCAAACTCAATTTACTTGGGGGCCACTGGAGCTACTTTGCTTTGGTTTCGATTTTCTACAATAAAAGCGCTGATAAAACATTCCACTGTTCTCAAATATCTTAATTTTTATTTTTCTACACAAAATAAGATGAAAAATAAATAAACAAATCAAGAATAAAGAAAATCAATCAATCAGTAATAAATAAATATAATAATAATAATAAAACGGCAAATAATAAAAACTTAAGAAACCACATATAGTTGGTGGGTAGACATTATTTTTTTCAGATTAAAATGAACAAAGCATTATTAGAGCCCTGTAGACATGACAAAACACGACTATAGTCACATTTATACTCTTTTTATTTACATATTGCGCAACTGCAGGGTCTTGAGACACATGCTAACTCGCAAACTAGAGTGCTAGCGACCTAAACGGTAGCCTCCAAGTTATTTCCTTTAAACTTAAATAGCCAAAAACTTACCACTTCCACACGGATAGGGAGGATAACTATTAACAGTTATTTAACCTTTAACATGAACATAATCTTTTTTAAACTTTCATATCAAGGCGGGGGCCTCAAACTAGTGTCCTGCGGGCCACATTTGGCCCGCGGGCCGCGTGTTTGAGACCCCTGCTTTACTGTATGCCAGTGTTTTCTGAAAATACCAGTAACTCATAGAGTGCAGTACTTCTTCTGAGAGACATATTAGGGCATTGAACACGCAACCTGTCTGCAGGGTGCTTGGACGTGGCTGTAAAGCTCCAGATGACGCTCCAGGATGCGGCAGAGTTTCGGAGTTGGATCTCCCTGGACCAACCAGGGTCGCGTCACCAGGCCTGTGAGGAAAGGTTTCAGGTCCAGCAGGAGCTGATCCATCACCATTCGACAAGCTCGCCTCACCGCCCGGTCCAGAGCCGCCAGCGGGTTGGAAGGAGTCCGAGAGAACTGACCCATTTCTTGGGAGGACTGCTGCTGCTGCAGGTTTTCTGTGGACTTTCTGCATCAAATATGAAAGCAGTGCTAAGTTTTTTTTTTTTAAAAAAAGTCACAATCAAGGTTGATTGACTCTTACTTGAGGATGATGCAATTGCTGATGGAGGCCAGGAGGTAGTGGAGGTAGAAATTGTTTTTACTGTTGCTCGGATCGCTGCAATGCTTCTTTCCAAATTCCACCAGAGCTTCTCGAAACCTGAAGGTGCAAAAGCAATCATAGGTGAGCGAACATAGGATAAAAATGATCGCTTGGGCGGACCAGCTGACAGACCAACCTGTTGAGGAGGTTCTCCATCTCATACAAGCCCATTTGTATGGTCTGGTCTCTGAGGGATTGTCCAATGATTAGGGCCACACGGGCGTTTTCCTCCAGCATCTATCACAGATTCCAGGAATAGCAACATCATTCGCTGCCACTGCCACACTACAACATAAGTCATAAATGTATTTATCACATATTACGGCATTAATTGGCTTTATACCCTACAAACCGCCCGTGAATGATACATGTACAAAATAAATTACTATGTTTACTTATACATGTAATACATGTAATAAACTGAAAAATGTATTGAAATTAAATGGTCTTTTTATTAAATAGTATGTGATAACGGCGGTCGAGTGGTTAGCACGCAGACCTCACAGCTAGGAGACCCGGGTTCAATCCCACCCTCAGCAATCAATCTCTGTGTGGAGTTTGCATGTTCTCCCCGTGCATGCATGGGTTTTCTCCGGGTACTCCGGTTTCCTCCCACATTCCAAAAACATGCTAGGTTAATTAGCGACTTCAAATTGTCCATAGGTATGAATGTGAGTGTGAATGGTTGTTTGTCTATATGTGCCCTGTGATTGGCTGGCCACGAGTCCAGGGTGTAGAAGACAGCTGGGATAGGCTCCAGCACCCCTGCGACCCTTGTGAGGATAAGCGGTAGAAAATGAATGAATGAATGAATGAGTGTATCAATTACTCAAGGCAAGTGGTGGACAAGTGGTTAACACGCAGGCCTCACAGCTCGGAGATCCGAGTTCAATTCCACCCTCTGCCATCTCTTTCTCCGGGTACTCCGGTTTCCTCCCACATTCCAAAAACATGCTAGGTTAATTAGCCACTCCAAATTGTCCATAGGTATGAATGTGAGTGTGAATGGTTGTTTGTCTATATGTGCCCTGTGATTGGCTGGCCACCAGTCCAGGGTGTGGATAGGCTCCAGCACCCCTGCGACCCTCGTGAGGATAAGCGGTAAAAAATGAATGAATGAATGAGTATATAATAATAAGATCATCACATGGTTTGTCTGGTATCAAGCCCAGTATCATGCCCCCGTGTACCAGTATCAGCCCGATTCGGGGCATGATACTGGGCCTGATACCAGACAAATGTGATAACCTATAAGTATCATCCAGATTCTCACCTGAATAATGATGGTTGGGAGGCTGGTTTGGTAGAAACCCTCATGGTCCGTATCAGGCTCCTGGTCCCTTTGCCAGTCTTGCAGCTCCACCTGTAGAGCCTTCTGCATCCACTCGGATACGCTTTTCTACCGTACAAGAAGTAAACTGACGTTTCTTCAAGTGAATTGCAAAATTCCCCCGAAAAGTGCAGTTTTCCTTTAAGTTGTATACCCACCCGGACACTCTGCACGTATTTGTTCTGAAGTTGCTCCAGTCCCTCAGCAGAGATCAGAGGTCCCATGTCTCCATCCTTCAACTCGTGCAGAAGATCCGGATGACCCATCATCTCAGGGCTGCCAAAAAGAGACTGTCAGACGCTCAGAGGATGAATAAAAGGAATGGCGGCTGCCTGTTGAAGATGGGTTCAGGGCTTGTTCACTGACGTGACGTTGACGTTATGCTGACATATCTCAAGCACTTTGCTTGCAGGCCCATAAAAAAATATTTATTTAAAACGTGAGCACGTGCTCCTGTCCATGGCGTGTACACATGCGTAGGTGTGTGTCACACACAACTGCGGCGTCATTCCTAAGCAAGAAGATGGCGATTGACATTTCTGCTTATGCTCTTTGCTTGCAGGCCCATAAAAATTGTGATTTATTTAAACCGTGAGCACGTGACCCTGTCCATGGCGTGTACACGCGCGTATGTGTGTGTGTCACAGACTCATCACAGACAACTGCGGCGTCATTTCTAAGAAGATGGTGATTGACATTTCGGCTTATGCACTTTGCTTGCAGGCCCATAAAAATTGTGATTTATTTAAAACGTGAGCATGTGCACAGACAACTGCGGCGTCATTTCTAAGCAAGAAGAAGGCGATTGACATTTCTGTTTATGCACTTTTCTTGCAGGCCCATAAAAACTGTGATTTCTTTAAAACGTGAGCACGTGCCCCTGTCCACGGCGTGTACATGCGCGTATATGTGTGTCACAGACAACTGCGGCGTCATTTCTAAGCAAGAAGATGGCGATTGACATTTCTGCTTATGTACTTTGCTTGCAGGCCCATAAAAACTGTGATTTATTTAAACCGTGAGCACGTGCTCCTGTCCATAGCGTGTACACATGTGCATGTGTGTGTCACAGACAACTGCGGCGTCATTTCTAAGCAAGAAGTGGCGATTGACATTTCTGCTTATGCACTTTGCTGGCAGGCCCATAAAAATTGTGATTTATTTAAAACGTGAGCACGTGCACAGACAACTGCGGCGTCATTTCTAAGCAAGAAGAAGGCGATTGACATTTCTGCTTATGCACTTTGCTTGCAGGCCCATAAAAACTGTGATTTCTTTAAAACGTACACGCACGTATATGTGTGTGTCACAGACAACTGCGGCGTCATTTCTAAGCAAGAAGATGGCGATTGACATTTCTGCTTATGCACTTTGCTTGCAGGCCCATAAAAACTGATTTCTTTACAACGTAAGCACGTGCTCCGGTCCAAGGAGGTCACGGACGTTACCTGTTGTAGACGTGTAGTACCCAGTTGAGCACAGCAAAGATCTCACCACTCTCCAGGTCCCAGCTGCTGATCTACACCACAAAAACAACAGCCAGACGTGCGATGAGCTGGAAAATAAAATTATCTTTAAATCCGTCAAACAGGAACTGCTGTCACTTGCCCTCACCTGTGTTAGGTGAGCATGTAAACAGTGGTGGCTGGCCCTCAAGTAGGCTCTGGTTAGGCGGTAATGCGGAGGGACACAGTGCTCCAGCAGGTGGCGTACCGTAGCCAGATCCGTCATGATAGCGTGCTGCAGCGAAGAAAGGTGTCCGGCCAAACCCGGACCTCGCGTGTGAAAGTAAGAGACACTACGAAAGCGTGAGGACACGGCCTCTTCTAGCACCTACATAACACATGAACAAATGAAAAGCAGCCATGACACAGAAGCCGTCTAAAGCGAAACACAGAAACATGTTCGAAGCCGCACCTGGAAGAAGCGTGCTCTCCAGCAACGGGGTCGTCCTGGGGGCAGGGGCCTGGACAAAACTCGCTCCAGCAGAGCCGCGTCCGTGGCCTCTTCGCGTTCTACAATTCTCACCGCTGATACAAACGGCGTAGGGTTTTGGCGAGCCACAGCCAGGGCGCTGCTCACCACCGCCCACAGCTCCTTCCCTGCAGCGACAGACGCAAAATAATTCCTCAACAACTTGCAAAACAGATATAATTGACCTCTGACCCCAAATCCCCAGGAATGCTATTTTTGCAACATAAGCGGTTCTCACAGTCTGAATAAGAGGGCGGGAGATCATGGCTGTCTTGTACACACACAGCAGTCTAGGATTCATGCTGTTATGATATATTATGTTATATGTCATTGATATATTATGATTACAACCTCGGCCATCTCTAACCCTTAAATCAGGGGTCTCAAACTTGCGGCGCTAGTTTGAGGCCCCCACCTTGATACCAAAGTTTAATGTTGAAATGCCAGCTTAAATCCGTGTGCACACCGGACACAATTAACATGATTTTGCCCCCTGCCCATACTGTTACCCTACCCTGTTACCCCGCCCTGTTTTGCTTTGGATTAGCAATGAAGCTAAAGGCTTATGACGCTGGGTACAAATAAATGCAGGAAATGATTTGGAATAAAAACAAAAAATACACGTCAAGATAAAGCATCTCATCAAACATGTTGTTAAAGTTAGATGGAACTGAGTACGATGCTAACTTGCTAATTGGGTCAAATGATTACGTTTCATTAATGTTCATGTTAAAGGTTAAATAACTGTTAATACTGTACATTTGAATCTGAACAAAATAAATTCTCATGAGGGTCGCGGGGGTGCTGGAGCCTATCCCAGCTGTCTTCTTTGGGCGAGAGGCGGGCTACACCCCGGACTGGTGGCCAGCCAATCACAGGGCACATATAGACAAACAACCATTCACACTCACATTCATACCTATGGACAATTTGGAGTGGCTAATTAACCTAGCATGTTTTTGGAATGTGGGAGGAAACCGGAGCACCCGGAAAAAAACCCACGCATGCACGGGGAGAACATGCAAACTCCACACAGAGATGGCCGAGGGTGGAATCGAACTCGGGTCTCCTAGCTGTGAGGCCTGCGTGCTTAATGTTGTATTTTAATGTATCTTTTACTCTGTTTACTTGCTTTTATTCAACTCCATTCTTCTGTAAAGTGAGTATTTTGAAAAGCGCTATCCAAATAAAATGTATTATTATTATTATTATTATTATTATTATTATTATTATTATTATTATTATTATTATTATTATTATTATTATTATTATTATTATTATTATTTCCTCACCTAAAGTCTCGCCCAGCTTGCTGACATCAGAGAAGTATTTGGTCACCAACTCCTGGTCATCAGAGCTGAGCTCTCGTCCTGCCATCCCGGCCGTTCCATTGATCTGCCAGAGGATGTCATCCTGCCAGTGTTCCAGGTCCATGAGACGGGCGTGGGCCTCCAGCAGGCGCTGGGACTCCACCAGACCCTCGGTTTCCACAACCATGCTGCGCACTTTACAGAGAAAACAAGAATCTCGTCATCTACGATTCAGAACGGCACTAACTGAAAGTGAAAGAATGGAACCCAGCCGGGCTGCACCATTACATCACGGGGGGACAACTAAAAGCTGCAAAATCGCAGGTCAGAAATCGTACCTGAGTAAAGTCTGGGCAGGTTGCTGACAGCAGCAAGGAGCTGACCGTGGTTCACTGACACTTCTCTCAGCCTCTCCAGATTTTTCACCCCATCTTGGTTTCGGTTGTACTCCAGTCTGGCCTTCTTTAAAGCCTGGGATACTTCCCTCAACTCATCCTGGGCCTCGTGGAGCTGCTCCATGCACCAGCCCACCTCCTCCAAATAGGACTGGACCATGGACTGCAGAAGATGAGTAGTGAAGAGAGGTCATGAAAACATTCGAAAAATATAGATTTTTTTAAACGAGACAAAAAAAATAAAAAAATGATTTAAAAAAAAAATGCAATTTTATGAGAATAATGTAGAGATATTTCATAATGATTAGTGAAGAGAGGTCATGAAAACATTCTAAAAATATATATTTTTTAAACGAGACTAAAAAATAAATTTAAAAAAATGCCATTTTATGAGAATAATGTAGAGATATTTCATAATGATTAGTGAAGAGAGGTCATGAAAACATTCTAAAAATATATATTTTTTAAACGAGACAAAAAATAACAAATAAATTAAAAAAAATGCCATTTTATGAGAATAATGTAGAGATATTTCATAATGATTAGTGAAGAGAGGTCATGAAAACATTCTAAAAATATATATTTTTTAAACGAGACTAAAAAATAAATTTAAAAAAATGCCATTTTATGAGAATAATGTAGAGATATTTCAAAATGATTAGTGAAGAGAGGTCATTAAAACATTCTAAAAATATATATTTTTTAAACGAGACAAAAAAATGCCATTTTATGAGAATAATGTAGAGATATTTCAAAATGATTAGTGAAGAGAGGTCATGAAAACATTCTAGAAATATATATTTTTTAAACGAGAAAATATAAAAAATAAATTAAAAAAATGCCATTTTATGAGAATAATGTAGAGATATTTCAAAATGATTAGTGAAGAGACGTCATTAAAACATTCTAAAAATATATATTTTTTAAACGAGACTAAAAAATAAATTTAAAAAAATGCCATTTTATGAGAATAATGTAGAGATATTTCAAAATGATTAGTGAAGAGAGGTCATTAAAAAAAAATATTTTTTAAACGAGACAAAAACAACAAAAATATAGAGGACATTTTTATTCTTTTTGTGTGTATGTAAAAATGTGTAATGTGTATTGAACCTACAATTTATTGATAAAAATATGGGAATATTTTTAATGATTACTTAATACTTAACTAATTAATTTCTCATTAACTTTCTACAAATGATTTGAAAGCCCATAAAGCAGGAGTGTCTCAAGTACTCCCCAGGGGCCATTTGCAGCTCGTGGCACATTCTAAAAATACATTTAAAAAAAAACAACAAAAATATGTCATTTTATGAGAATAATTTAGAGATATTTCACAAATATATATATATATTTTTCAAATATTTATCACTTTGGGGGAAATTAGGTTGCTGTTATGAGAGTAAAGTCTAAATATGAAGAGAAAAAAGTTATATAGTCATAATATGAGGGAAAAAAATGTCAGTTTAGTAGATGATCTTTGAAATATTAAAGACAAAATATGATTAATGATTACTTAATACTTAACTAATTAATTTCTCATTAACTTTCGACAGATCATTTGAAAGCCCATAGAGCAGGAGTGTCTCAAGTACTCCCCAGGGGCCATTTGCGGGTCGCGGCACATTCTAAAAAAATATATTTTTTAACAAGACAAAAAAAAAAACTCAACAAAAATATGTCATTTTATGAGAATAATGTAGAAATATTTCACAAATATATTTTTCAAAAATTTAGCATTTTGGGAAAAATTAGGTTGCAAAAAAAGTTATGTTATGAGAGTAAAGTCTAAATATGAAGAGAAAAAAGTTGCAATTTTAATAAATAGTCATAATATGAGGAAAAAAATGTCAGTTTAGTAGATGATCTTTGAAATATTAAAGACAAAATATGTTATTTTTCAAACGTTATAATTTTATGAGAGAATAACAAAACAAAAAGACCCCCCTGCCATGGATGATACCATTACTTAAGTTGTTGACAACACAATCCCACCATCTAGTGGGGGATATAGATATTACAGTTTTGACTATCTGCAATTAACTGTGATTAATTACTTGTTAACTATAGACAAATGTGATTAATCACAATTACATATTTTAATCAATTTGAAGCGTTATAATGCCGTCACCTTGAGTCTGGTGTGTATGGAGGTGGTCCTCTGACTCTCTCTCTTCCTGTACTGGCCCAGTTGCTCCAAATATTCCGGTCGACAGAAAACCCCTGAAGCCCACTTCAAGGCCGACCCGCGGGCCAGAGACTCGGCCCGCTCTGCCTCTGGCCACACCTCTGTTGTTAGCATTGCGTCATCTGTGCAAAAGAACTCGACTTTAAGAGACATTGGCTCAAACATATTTCATTTTTCATCGCAGACCGCATGAGTGGAATGTACCACAGCATGGATGCCTCAAGTGTGGAAATGCTGTTTGACCCCAAATCAACTGGGGATCAAAGCCCTGTGACCGTACATGGTGACAATATAAAACAGGTGACATCGTACAGATACCTGGGCATTCACATAGACCAGGGGTCTCAAACATGCGGCCCGTGGGCCAAATGTGGCCCGCAGGACACTAGTTTGAGGCCCCCGCTTTGATATGAAAGTTTAATGTTAGTGCGGCCCGCGCAAGTTTGATATGGATGCTGTATGGTATCATGTACCCAGAAAAAATTATTACGTTTGATTAATGTTCATGTTAAAGGTTAAATAACTGTTAATAGTTATCCTCCCTATCCGTGTGGAAGTGGTAAGTTTTTGGCTTTTTTAAGTTTAAAGGAAATAACTTGGAGGCTACCGTTTAGGTCGTTAGCTCTCTAGTTTGCGAGTTAGCATGTGTCTCAGTAGCATGTGTATCAGTAACAAATAAATGTAATAATAATAATAAAACAGCAAATAATAAAAACTTACGAAACCACATATAGTTGGTGGGTAGACAAATGATTTTTTTCAGATTAAAATGAACAAAGCATTATTAGAGCCCTGTAGACATGACAAAACACGACTATAGTCACATTTATACTCTTTTTATTTACAACATATTGCGCAACTGCAGGGTCTTGAGACACATGCTAACTCGCAAACGAGAGAGCTAGCGACCTAAACAGTAGCCTTCAAGTTATTTCCTTTCAACTTAAATAGCCAAAAACATACCACTTCCACACGGATAGGGAGGATAACTATTAACAGTTATTTAACCTTTAACATGAACATGAATCAAACGTAATAATTTTTTCTGGGTACATGATACCATACAGCATCCATATCAAACTTGCGCGGGCCGCACTAACATTAATTTTTCATATCAAGGCGGGGGCCTCAAACTAGTGTCCTGTGGGCCACATTTGGCCCGCGGGCCGTGTGTTTGAGACCCCTGCTTTAAATCATCAAAATATGTCAGGATACCCAAAGGAGACAAATAAATTGAACTGAAGTGTTTCAACATTTTTTTTTTTTTTTTTACAGTAGTCAATCCGACGTGAACAGTAAGAGCGTTATAGGACTACCATAAAAACCCTAAACCTAACTCCAAACTCTTTTCCTTCAAAACAATCAGCAGCATTTGGCTAGCTATTAGCAGGACAAATTGAGCGCTGAGTCAGCAAGACGGCCGGCGTTCTAAATTGAATAAACGGCTCCGTGATTCAACAGACACAAATGTGCTTTCAGCTCATGCTGCCGCGGAGCAGGCTCGTCTTTGTGCGATTCTGTGTGATACTACACAAAAAACTAAAAGTATGCGTGTGGAACAATAGTACTCAGTGCGGGAGATGGCAGACGGATGACACATGATTGACGCTTGAATGCATGGAGTCAAATATTGACTTCAATTGTAGTTTTGGCTCATCGTGTGCTGTTGTTGGGGTGGGAGAATGACATCATATTTAAAGTGACAGGTTACAATACAAAATCTCTATATGGCAATGCTCATCTCCAGCAGATATCTGCAGCTGTGTGCTGCACGGACGGCAAGTAAAGTCCACACTTGATGTCCTTTCACTCCTGATCAATCTTGAAAAATACGCACCAGTGGGGGGTCATTTTGTCCAAAGGCGAGAGGCGGGGTACACCCTGGACTGGTGGCCAGCCAATCACAGGGCACATATAGACAAACAACCATTCACACTCACATTCATACCTATGGACAATTTGGAGTTAGCCAATTAACCTAGCATGTTTTTGGAATGTGGGAGGAAACCGGAGTACCCGGAAAAAAACCCACGGATGCACGGGGAGAACATGCAAACTCCACACAGAGATGTCTCAGGGTGGAATTGAACTCGGATCTCCTAGCTGTGGGGCCTGCGTGTTAACCACTCGGTCGCCGTGCAGCCTTGAGTAATTGATACATTCATTAAAATGTCAAATTTTGTTATTTAAGTATACTGATTTTGGTTCAACATTTGCAATAAAAACATGACTGGTTGCTTATTTAATTAAATTCAGCTCCAAAATTGAACTCAGTTACTTTTTTGTAACTAGTAATTAGTAACTATAACTAATTCATTCATTCATTTTCTACCGCTTATCCTCACGAGGGTCGCAGGGCTGCTGCTGGAGCCTATCCCAGAGTCTTCGGGGGAGAGGCGGGGTACACCCTGGACTGGTGGCCAGCCAATCACAGGGCACATATAGACAAACAACCATTCACACTCACATTCATACCTATGGACAATTTGGAGTGGCTAATTAACCTAGCATGTTTTTGGAATGTGGGAGGAAACCGGAGTACCCGGAGAAAACCCACGCATGCAAACTCCACACAGAGATGGCGGAGGGTGGAATTGAACTCGGGTGCCCGAGTTGTGAGGCCCATGTTTAACATCAACTGAGATGCATCTTCAGTGTCTGGAGACATAAGGGTGTTGGTTAGTCAGAAGTACTGTCGGTTAAATATTACCTTCTGCTTTGCCATCACCGTTCCTGTGATCCTCTGATGACATTCCGGCCGCCTGTCTTGAGTCTTCTTTTCCCAGAGTTGGCCCGGGATGCGACGCAAACAGAAGAGTGAAGACAAGAGAGCAGGACGAGAAGAAAGCAAGCACATATCCATTCTACTGACAGCTTTCCTCTCGCACTCCACCGCACATCCTCCACTGAGAGGCTGGCAGGAAAGGGCGGGCACTAAGAGGAGGGAAGAGAAGAATGGCGTGTGGTGGAGAGCAGGACTCTATGGGGAGTTTTGCTCAAATGAAACTTGCACTCAGGCCTGTCTAAATATTTTTCCATGAGGTCCAGATAGTGAAAAATAAAAGCATACGCTTTCCTACTTTGATATTATATAAAGCAACACATGTAGATATGCTAAGTTGCATTTATTTACACAATTTGCATTTGTATCTTAGCTTTGTGATATTGGTGGAAAGCTACTAAAATGTTGGGCCATTATATTACCACTTTATTCTTATAATATAGCGGCCATTTTTCTCATTTCATTACAACTTTATTGTTATACTTTCACTTTATTCTAGTGAAATTACAGCTATTCTTTCTATTTTTGCTGTTTTTTTTAAATGTCAACTGTTTCAACTTTCCTCTTATCATGTTTTCCTCTGAATTATGACTCTTCCTGTAATATTTTAACTTTATTCCATATTACCTTTCCCACCCCCAACCTAATTTTTCCAAATATTACAACTTTATTTGTTTCTTATAAAAATACAGATTTCTTTCATGGAAAATACACTATTTTTCCTCACAATATTAAGTTTATTTTTTTTAAATTGTGACTTTTTCCTCTTAATATTTTGACTTTATGATATATTAATTATATTATATTAATATACATTAATTTATTTATATTAATTTTTATTTATAATATATTTATTTTATTTATAATATATTAATTATAATTATAATTATAATAGGTCATGGTATATAATATATTAATAACTTTATGATAATATTACAGCTGTTTTTTGCCATTTCTGCTGTTGCAGGATATAATTGTACAAATATTTCACCTTTCTTTCTGTACATTCCTGTACATCCTATAATATTAATAACTTTATTGTATGTTTTCCGCAACCTAATTTTCCATAAATTACTATTTCATTCTGTTCTCACTCTATACAAATAAAAAAAAGTAATATTTTAACTTGTAAAATTAGATTATTTTCCTTCATAACATTCACGTAAATTACTTTTTTGTTGTTAGATTGAAACATTTTTCTCCTAATATTTTGACTTTATTTTAAAAAAATTACCGCAGATATTTCTATTTGTCATTTTTTTTAAACTTTCCTTATTAAACTATTCCTAGAATGTGCCGCAGCAGCAAAGACGTACTATTTAGCAACAAAGACATCAATAAAAATGTACCTTTTCATTCCACCAACATTCTTCTGGGCATCCTACTCATTACATCATCTTTGAAACCAGCGTTCCCAGGCCAGCGGAGAGACATAGTCTCATTTCGGCTGCTTGTGTACAACCCAAAGCTGAGGGTAGGAACGTAGACGTGTAAATGGAGAGCTTTGCCTCCATCTTCGGATGGATGCCGAGCCTGCATGACTGCAGCCATCCTCCCCACTGAATAAAAATCATCTGGTGAAGTTGACACGTCTGACTTTGGACATCCTAAAAACTTGAACAGGGAAAACATGAAAGCAGTATTTGTGTTTAGGAAAGCGCTGCCCTATCCGTGTTTTTGTCTACACCTTAAACGCCACGAGGCCCTGCAGCGCCCCCGCCCAGGAGAGCTATGGAACGAACCGGAAGTCTAAATCTAGACCACTTCCTGCATGACATTCCTGACCTGTGCTTGCCTTCCTGACAGACTAAGTCTGTACATGAATGTGTCTCCCCCGAGCAGACATTTATTATTATTATTATTTTTTTATATATATATGAGGAGTTTGGTTCTAAACCTCTGGAATTCTCCTAAAATTACGATCTTTAAGTAATTTTATTCCAACTTTGTACATATTCTCATCTTCTCCCATAATATTTGGACTTCACTTAAAATAACTTTTTTTAAAAAGCCATTTTAAAAAAAATGACATTGTTTATCATACATTGCAAGTTTATTCTGGTAAAATTTTATTTAAAACTTTATTTACTCGTTCGGATATGACATTTAATACTTCAATATTATCATTTTAATATTGAATATGTAATTTTCACTTAATATTTTGACTGTTGTCATAAATTTTGATGTTTTTCGATTTTATTTATTTCCAAATATTTCAACTTTTTGTAAATTAATTTCTCATAATTATGACTTTATTCCCATACTCTATGGGAGCAAAAAATGACATTTTTCCTCATAATATTCTGTTATTTTCTTTAGATTACAACTTTTTACTGTTTATATTTTTACTGTATTCTGTATATAAAAATTACTGCTGATTTTTTTTTTTTAATTTTGCAGTTTTTCTTTCTAATTATATTTTAAGAAGATGCCGGGGCTAGGATATGACATTTAATACTTCAATATTATCATTTTAATATTGAATATGTAATTTTCACTTAATATTTTGACTGTTGTCATAAATTTTGATGTTTTTCGATTTTATTTATTTCCAAATATTTTTACTTTTTGTAAATTAATTTCTCATAATTATGACTTTATTCCCATACTCTATGGGAGCAAAAAATGAAATTTTTCCTCATAATATTCTGTTATTTTCTTTAGATTACAACTTTTTACTGTTTATATTTTTACTGTATTCTGTATATAAAAATTACTGCTGATTTTTTTTTTTTTAATTTTGCAGTTTTTCTTTCTAATTATATTTTAAGAAGATGCCGGGGCCAATTAACAGGCCGCACCCTTTGGCACCCGTGGCACACGATTGCTCGATTAATCCAAACAAGCTTCAGAACAACAGCCGCAGTTGGCTACTTACGAGTTCGCTATTAGTTAGTGACGCCCAAATGGTTTTCCGAAATGCTTCAGGTAAATTCTGATGGAAAGTTATTGGTAATTTTCCATCCCACGTCAAGCCCCGGTGGTTAATAACCTCAGCTTGATGATTAATATTTGTCCCGGATCGTATGAATGATATAATAAAGTGTCCAAAAGCACTGAAATGTTACTTTTTATTAATGCACCTTCAATTAGTAGTTGACATGACCAGCGTCTGTTTACACACGGACAATTCGATAAGTGTGTACACACAGCCATGCTATTACACGTCCTGGTAATCCCGGTGCAGTGGTGACACCTCATAAATATCCAGCTTCTGGTTTACCGGCGAGGATAACTAAAAGTTTCACGTCTTTGCAGCGCCTCGTTAGTGAGGCGTGCTCCAGAATGAGTACATATTTTGCAGTCCATTACTGATCAGGTACTGTATGTAGGAAGTGAACGTGTCCTACGTGGATGCATGGGTACAAACGGCTGAAATGGGCCGTGTCGGAATTGGCGTTTGGGTGCAGAAGTGCGTTCGCACTCGGAAGTTGCAGAGATGGCGCGCTGAAAAACACTCAAAAGGCGAAGTGACGGGACACTTTGCACCCGTAACAGTCGCCATCTCGGCTACGTATCGGGAAGGGGAGGGACTGACTCCGATGGCTGCAAGGTAAATGTTGTCATCGTCATTTCGACATGAATGTGTGTGTGATAGCAGTCAATTTTGAAGACAAAATGTCGATAAAACGGGACAGAATTGAAGACTTTAAAATGACCTCAAGCAATTCAAAGTACTTTTTTGTCATTTTTTTTCCTCGCTTACAGAACACACTAGGGGTGGGCTGATCAAGTATCGGGTAGCACCGATAGCAAGTATGGCGACAGTATTAATGGACGCTATCGTGACGAAATCGATATTTTTCAATTGTCTTTTTTGCCTTAATTTTACTCAAACAATTGTATGTAATAAAAAGGCAATCGGTGTCTTTTGTTGTATTTACATGTTGTTCAATTGCTCACAAAAACAAATACAGTAATCCCTCGTTTAGACTCGACTCCGATAAATTAATTTCCGCTAAGTAGGATTAAAAAAAAATCTTCTATAAGTTTTATAACATTAGAGCCCTCTGGACATGAACTAACATCCCTATAGTAACCTTTACACTCCTATTACCCAAACAGTAGACATAATAAGAGAAAATAAGACACTTCAGGCATAAATAAAACTGACCCTCATGCGTGTCGCATAAATGTGTTCCCTCGGGATAGTGTGAGGATTGTGTGTCTTGCTAAACATTCGTTGAACACTACATACACAACCTCTTTGGATTCACCTTCTGAATGCTTTTATTTTGTATTTGAGTTGATTTAAACACTTTTATGCTTGAAAATGCTTCATTTAGGCCAAAACTATGTAAGATTTGAATAAATCTGCATATTTTGGACTAATAATGGGGCCGTTTTCAACCACAAAGCCGCATGTTTTATTTATTTATTTATTTATTTTTGAAAAACCGTGACAGAGTAAAGCCGAGAAATTGGAAACCATGGCAAAGGGAGGGATGACTGCATTTGCTTTGTTTTCCTAAAAAATGTTTTATTCCGACTATAATCAATAAATTCAATAAATTGAAGGTAAAATCACCCAAATCATTCAAAATTGCCAAGTGAAATGTTTTTGGTGTCAGTCAGTACTTGGTATCGGATGGATAGTGTCGTGCAGTATGGCCCACCCCTAGGCAAACAACATGGCGGTGGAGGCAGCAATGACTCTTATAATAAAAACACTTAACGGTGTACTTGCGAGTACTTGCGGTACTTGCGAGGAGATGCTTGTGGTTCTTGTTCCTTGAAAGCAAAGCAAAGTGTACCACGACCACCCAATGTCATCCTTCATCCGAGAGAAAGGTCTCCGCGTGGAACATCCTCTGCGCGATCACACCGCGTCACCCCCAGTTGTACTTAGTGTTTTTGCAGTTCGTGGTCGAAGGTAGGGTAGGGGTGGAGTCACAACAACGTTTTCTATTGTAGCATTCAGTCGGATCTCTGCACAAAGTCAAAACTAGCAGAGTGGAGAATTAAATAGGAGAAATACATTGTCTTATTTTTTTCACTCATCTAATTTGCGATCCACCATGAAACCCAAAAGAGGTGATGGTACCGTGTGTGTGTGTGTGTGAGAAGAGGAGGGGGGGCAAAGGTGTTATCGAAGGTCTGGAGCGAAAGGGAGAAAACGGTCACCTTGCACTCAGCCTTCCATCCCAAAGTCCTCAGTGAATTTCTTGACCTTGAGCAGGTCTTCAGTGTTGACCGTTGGACGGGTGGTGGACAGAGAACGCAGCATGTCTGACTGTAAGTGGGGGGGGATAAGGAAGTCATTCTAGTCGTCTTTTGCTCCCATCCACATACCGTACGATCAACAATGCCATGCGGTGCAGGCATTTCAACACTTGTTCCCCAGCTATTATATAAGGCGGGCGCCCACCCAGGAGAGCATGTTTACATACTTTCTAAAAATACATTAAAAAAAACAACAAAAATATGTCATTTTATGAGAATAATGTAGAGATATTTAACAAATATATATATTTTTTCAAATATTTATCACTTTGGGGGAAATTAGGTTGCAAAAAAAAGTTATGTTATGAGAGTAAAGTCTAAATATGAAGAGAAAAAAGTTATATAGTCATAATATGAGGAAAAAATGTCAGTTTAGTAGATGATCTTTGAAATATTAAAAGACAAAATATGTTATTTTTCAAACGTTATAATTTTATGAGAGAATAACAAAACAAAAAGACAGCACTGCCATGGATGATGCTAATACAATGGGAATACTTTTAATGATTACTTAATTAACTAATTAATTTCTCATCAACTTTCTACAGATTTGAAAGCCCATAGAGCAGGAGTGTCTCAATTACTCCCCAGGGGCCGTTTGCGGCTCGCGGCACATTCTAACAAAATAGATTTTTTAACAAGACAAAAAAAAAACAACTCAAAAATATGTCATTTTATGAGAATAATGTAGAGATATTTCACAAATATATATATATATATATTTTCAAATATTCAGCACATTGGGAAAAATTAGGTTGCAAAAAAAGTTATGTTATGAGAGTAAATTCTAAATATGAAGAGAAAAAAGTTGCAATTTTAATAAATAGTCATAATATGAGGAACGAAATGTCAGTTTAGTAGATGATATTTTAAATATTAAAGACAAAATATGTCATATTTCAAACGTTATCATTTTATGAGAGAATGACAAAACAAAAAGACACCCCTGCCATGGATGATACTACTACTAAAGTTGTTGACAACACCTAGTGGGAACTTAAGTTCTGTCACCACCTAGTGGGGGATATAGATATTACAGTTTTGACTAACTTGACTCAACTTCTATCTGCAATTAACTGTGATTAATTACTTGTTAACTATGGACAAATGTGATGAATCACAAATTACATATTTTAATCAATTGGTAGCACAACTTGTATTATTTTTATTGTATTATTGTAATTATTATTTTATAATTTATATTTTTATATTATTATATATTATATATATTTATATTATATATATTATATATTATAATTATATTTATAATTTTATATTATTTTTTATAATTATATAATTTTAATATATATATAATTATAATTTTATAATATAATTATATTATTATTAATATGTTGCATTATATTATCATACAATATTAATATAATAAAAAATCCTCTGTTTTTATGTTGTTCTATTAGCTTAACACTAAAACTACGAGCCAAGGCTTGCTTAGGGGCCCCAGATGCCCTCAGCCGCCACTTCTTGTGTTTTGGCTTTCACGGCTGCTAAACCGATAGAAGGTGAGCATATCTTACCATGCAGACTATTGGCTCCAGTAGCTTATCGCTAGGCAAATCCATCCAAGTCATCTCTATGGCAGTGGGGTCGCCAGGGGAACAGGGGGTCAAGAGGTCGTCCACCATGACCTGGTTGTTGCTGCGGGACGGCCCACGAACCTGGAGTCACACAGGAAACGGTCACAAACAGGAGATGATTGGTTTTAGCAGTATTTTGTTTCTAACACACACGTCAACATGGCACCCTGCCACAAAGCATGCTTGGTAGCTCGATGCTCACTTTGTGTGGCTGTCTTAATTTGGCAAAACACTAATGAGGGTAAGCGGCATAAAAAAATGGATGGATATTCTGTCAAAACTTGCAAAAGTCAATTCCATTGTTTAAGGTACTCTGTCAAACGCTTTTTTTTCTTTTTTCTTTTGCAATTATACACAATAATCCCTTGTTTATTATGGTTAATTGGTTCCAGGCCCAACCGTGATACGTTTATTTTGGAATATTTTGGTAGCTAATCGTATGTTTACGACCTTCTAAATGTGCTTTCTAACATGTAATAACACCCTATGGTCACCTTTACACTCCTATTGTCCAATAAAGTAGACATAATAATAACCACTAACATGGGGTACTATTTCAGCCATAATACACGCCAAGATAATCCTCAACTTGGAACCCACGACATCACTTCCTGCCCGACCCCCACTTAGCACTGGAATACACTTAAAGCAATACTCATCAGCAAAACAAGTCATGCTTTTATCTGTTATGAAATTGGGCACTAGGATTGGAAATTCACTTATGATCGTCGGGTCTGGAACCAATCAGCTCCCTCGTCCAAAGTTTCCAAGCAAATGTGCCTTGCAAGTCAAAAGGTTTGCCCAGCCCTCGTGTACGTTTTGCTTGCTGTTCATAGCAGCTACCTCCATGGAGGAGCTCCATGGAAGTTCACCTTTTTAAAGTGTGTTGCCGACTGGACCTTCCGAACGGGCTGCATGAGGGCATCCCGCACGATGATGCTGATGTCAGCGCCGGAGTAGCCGTCTGTTTTGTGGGCGAGTTGCCGCAGGTCGGCGTCGCTCAGGCTGTGAGGCGTGTTGCCCAGATGCAAGCGGAACATCTGTGCCCGGGCCGGCTCCTCCGGCAGCGGGATGTAGATGCGCTTCTCAAATCTGATCAACACCAGAGTGGACAGTACAATTTTCAGCCTTGTGTGGCAAGCAGCTTCATTTGCAGGTAAAAAAAAAAGAGATGCATATTTCTACATTGACAATAACCAACAATTTTTGCTCTTTTTTTTTTTTTTTTAACAAGGTAAATATTTTTTTTTGTTGATAAGTGCAACAATTGCGAGCGCTGACCTTCTCCGGATGGCAGAGTCAAGCACCCAGGGAATGTTAGTGGCCCCCAGAACCAAAATACCATCGTTGTTGTTTCCCACACCTAGAAAACAGCAGACACCAAAAACATGTAGGCTTTTCTGTTATAGATATGACAAGTGGATGCATTTTCTTATTACTCCAAAACCCGGAAATACGTAGTGTGCTTGAACGTCACATCAGCGCAAGGCACTGTGCTTGAAAAGAGGAAGGAAGGAGATAAATATTTTTTGTTTACTGTTCTGTGAACAAATAACACGCATTTTATGTGATGTGATGTTTTATGTGATTTCATGTGTTCATTCATTAACCTGACATGACTTTGACAGAAAAATAAATCAATTAGGAGCCAAAAATGAAACAGGACATTAAATCCAAAAGGCTTCTGTTCACCTTGCATTTGGACGAGAAACTCTGTCTTGATTCGCCGAGCTGCTTCGCTTTCATTTTCGTTCCGGGAGCCACACAGTGAGTCCACCTCGTCAATGAATATGATGGAAGGTTTGTGCTGGCGAGCCAGGTCAAACAGATTCTTGACAAGCCTGAAGGGAAAAAAGATACACCACTAGAGCAGAAAAACCGAGGTGGTGGTCTGAGGACACCTTCCGTATCGAAGAGATCTATAGTAGGGGTGCAGCGGTACGACGTCTGTACCTCAGTATTCTGTACATTTGCTGTGTTTAAAAGAGCACTTTTTCAAAGAAATGCTCTCATTTATTAAATAAAGCATGAAGACTGTAGACCAGGGGTCTCAAACTCAATTTACTTGGGGGCCACTGGAGCTGGGGTCTGGGTGAGACTGGGCCACATCAGGTTTTCCAAAAAAAAAAAAAACGCATTTATTGAAAACAGAAAAATATACAAATTTTTTCAGTGCTTTGGTTCCGATTTTCTACAATAAAAGCTCTGATAAAACATTCCACTGTTCTCAAATATCTTAATTTTTATTTTTCTGCACAAAATAAGATGAAAAATAAACAAATCAAGAATAAAGAAAATCAATATCAATCAATCAGTAATAAATAAATATAATAATAATAATAAAACGGCAAATAATAAAACATTTTAAAAAACACATACAGTTGGTGGGTAGACAAATGATTTTTTTCAGATTAAAATGAACAAAGCATTATTAGAGCCCTGTAGACATGACAAAACACGACTATAGTCACATTTATACTCTTTTTATTTACAACATATTGCGCAACTGCAGGGTCTTGAGACACATGCTAACTCGCAAACTAGAGAGCTAGCCACCTAAACGGTAGCCTCCAAGTTATTTCCTTTAAACTTAAATAGCCAAAAACTTACCACTTCCACACGGATAGGGAGGATAACTATTAACAGTTATTTAACCTTTAACATGAACATTAATCAAACATAATATTTTTTTCTGGGTACATGATACCATACAGCATCCATATCAAACCCTGCTATAGACTGTATATTGTGATTACAATGACAAAGTAAAGTAGTACACTTACTTTTCACTCTCACCCAGCCACTTTGACATAAGATCCGATGAGGAGACGGAGAAGAAGGTGGAGTTGTTGGCCTCGGTCGCCACAGCCTTGGCCAAGTACGATTTCCCCGTCCCTGGTGGCCCAAACAGCAGGATGCCCCGCCATGGCGTCCGCTTACCTGACAGTGCACACACCTTGATGTACATACTGTGTGTGCAGATAATAGTGCTACTACACAAGGAGTACATTGACAGCCGCAGTTATATCATGTATGTCTCTTATCTTCAGCAAATGTTGTAATAACATGTGACTTTTTCAAGAGGTAAAAGGGAAAGCCGAGGCCAATTTAATGTAAAAAATATTGGCAAAAAAAGTTTAGTATGCTAGCACATAGCATTTTTATAGTGTACTGTGCCTGCATCCTGCCATGTGTAAAGTACATCTCTGACATGAGTAAAATAGCTCACATGCTGCCATGCAAACAGTTAGCATGCTAAGTAGCCAAAGTGCCAAGACAGCAGTCATGCTATGTCTATTTGCATTTTGACATCAATAAAATAGCTAAAATACTAACATGTTAGAACTTAGCAAACTAGCACTATGTACCGAACGTGCAAAGGCATTTTTATAGTATAACTACCACATACCATGTGCAAAGTACCTTTTGACATAAGTAAAATAGCTCAAATGCTAGCATACTAACAGTTAGCAAACATGCTAAGCAGCCAAAGTGCCAAGGCAGCAGTTTCTCTCGCATCCCGACGTCATGCCATGTCTATGTGCATTTTGACATCAATAAAAATAGCTAAAATACTAACATGCTAACAGTTAGGATGTTAGAACTTAGCAAACTAGCACTACGTACCGAACGTGTTGGGTATTTTTATAGTATAACTACAACATGCCACGTGCAAAGTACCTTTTGATGTAAGTAAAATAGCTCAAATGTTAGCATACTAACAGTTAGCAAACGTGCTAAGCAGCCAAAGTGCCAATGTGCCTATGTAATTTTGACATAATTAAAACAGCTAAACAGCTAACAGTTAGCATGTTAGCACCTAGCAAAAAATAAAAAAGAGCCAAGGCCGTTCTTTAGTGTTCCTACATCATGCCGTGTATATAGTATTTGCATTTAGCTATCAATTTAATATTAAAATGTTAACATGCTAACAGTTAGCATGTTAGCACCTAGCAAAAATAAAAAAGAGCCAAGGCCGTTGTTTAGTGTTCCTACATCATGCCGTGTATATAGTATTTGCATTTAGCTATCAATTTAATATTAAAATGTTAACATGCTAACAGTTAGCATGCTAGCACCTCACGAGATAGCACAAAGTAGCGTCTTTAGGATTGTTGATTTCTCTTGAAAATCACATTATTATGCTGTTGTGTTTGGAATGTCTGTGTATTGACGCCATACCTGTAAAGAGGTGTGGAAATTTGATGGGAAGGATGACGGCTTCCTTTAGAGCTTCCTTGGCTCCCTCGAGTCCAGCCACATCATTCCACCTGACATTGGGCTTCTCCATTACAATGGCACCTGCACACAGCGTAAAGTGAGCATAGTGAACAATACAGGTACCTCACAAGGAAGTTAAACCAAACCACAGCTTGGTTTAAGAAAAGCACCGGCAAACTTGATATCTTTGTCACTCACCCATAAGTTGCTCTTGTAGCTTCTTCTTCTCGGGGTTTTCACCCTCACTGTCGCTGTCGCTCCTGCACGAAACACAAGGCAGCAAGCATAAATGAAAGGAGCTACAGGATCGAACTCGTGAGTCGGAATGCTGATGACTTTACTTGTCATTGTTCTGCGACTCCTTCACAGGTTTTTTGCTTTGTTTGTCCTTGTTCTTCAGGTAGTCCTTCAGCTTCTCCGCTCTGTCCAAATACTGCATGCACTTTGCTCGAATGCTTTCCTTGGCCTTGTCGCTGTGGGCCTCATCTGACATAAAACACAAACCAGGTGAAGAACATTATTATGGGCTTGAAGCGGAAGCATATTCAGACTGTAGTACTTACATTTAATAGCGTGTAGAAAATACTCCACGGCATGTTGGTAAAGACGCAATGCCTCGTCATAATTCTTCGCCTTGTCTTCTTCTGTGGCTTTGGTCACAAGATCGATCGCTTTCTGACATGTGAGAGATGGAGGATGAACACTTCAATGCAACTTGTTTTCAGCATTATAACCTACGAAATTATATATATATATATTCAGGACAGAGGTACAGTAGATGTTTAGGGCATCAAATACAGTCTGTACTAAGGAGAAGTTTGAAAGGCCTCTTTAGGACACTTTGGCTATGACGGAAGCAGTATACAAAGGATATTTGTATATTTATTATTCAACACATCCACGCAAATTCACTTATTTTTGGTCCCCCAAATTATTTCTCTATGAAAACCCGCCCATTTGTGCTTTTTCTCAATGAAAATATGCCGTTTCATCTCATTCATCCCAAGTATTTTTTATGTTTCATGTTAAAAAAATCATTACAGGTATTTAGTAAAGGCAGTTTTGCATTTTCCTCACCTACGGTGGCTGTAACCGTACGAGAAATACGTACCGAACCGTGACGATGGGTACCGTTACACCCCTAGAATAAACGGAGGCACTTTGATGTGCGCACAGATAGCTCAGCCCTTTTACCGACGAGATATCGGGTGCACTGCAGTGTTTTTAACATCCTCCAAAAAAAGACGCCACACACTTAATGGGGGGTCAAAAGAATTAAATAAGCAATTATTTTATGCTTAGCTGATGTTAGCTTACTGCAGCGTCAGCTGTTAGCATTCGGTCTGCTAAAGTTAAGCTAACACTAAGATAGCTTGACTAAAATCAGCCTACCTGCAATGTTGACGTTGTCATTTCATCTCACACTTCTTCTCCCCGCCCAGATATATTTCTTCAACGCCGCCCAGCTGTGGCTGTGTGACGAAATAAAGATAAACTGCGCCGTGTTGTGAACATATGTCTTGATATTGACATGACAAAACAAGGCTAATCCCGTGTTGTTAGCTAGCAAGGTTGACAGCGCCGCCTCGACCGGAAAACAAACACGTAGCGAGGAAGAGCTGATTCCGGTTTAAACCTTCAAAGTAAAATAACAGAAAAAAACACAAACCAAAACAGACCATTAACGGCATTTGCAAACATAGTTTTACTGTAGTGTCTCCGGTTAAATAAAGCCCAGAAGTGATGATCAAATTGGGTTTTATTGAACATCCTTAGGTCAGAGCTAATGAACGTAAGAGCTAACGTATGAGCTAACGAACAAGTATACAGAAACAATAATAGCCGTACATTTAGATGCTCATTTTGAGCTAGACATATTTATACATGTATTTGATGAACAGAGATGGTAAAGGGAACCTGAAGACTCCTCGAAATTTGTGTCAGACCTTCTGAATTACACAGCTTCGGCGCTTGTAAAAATCACGTGATGTCACGTGACTATGTTGCAGCGTGACGTCATAGTGCGTAATGACGGTTCGAAACGGATTGGTTGGCTGTCATTGCTTCGATTGTTTTTTTTTGCGCCAATTTAGTGTCTATAATAAGCACATATCCAAGCTTGCTTTGACTTCACTCTTCCACCAGATGTCGCTATTGTTGCTTTTCACTGACGCACCAAAGACAAGACAACCAATATAAGGTAAGAAAAAAACACGTCAATAGCGATCGCATTGTACTAGCTAACAAAGGTACTTTTCAGTTGAAATTAACAAGAAATTGAAGAAACAAACAATGCTTAAGTAGGTCAGCATTAAGCTGATTTTATGGAACCAAGCCAGAATGTTTTTTTATTATAATTTTTTTTAATTCCATGATCCCATGAAGTAGATCACTTATTTCTCATGTAGCTGTTATACTATGTACTTGTAAATTGCCATAAAATAAGTGCAACTAAGCAAAGAGAAAAGAACAGTCACATTGTTTTATTGGTTGATATTTACATGTGTGATTAAGTTGCATGTACATTGCATACTGCTCACTAAAGTGTAAAAAAATACACTGCATAGTACACATTCAGTCTACTGATAACCTTTGGTTCAGCTGCTCCAGCCCTGGGAAGCATAGCTTTGCATAGACAGGACAGGTCAGTGGTTTTTTTTTTTGTTTGTTTTTTTTAAGAAATGAGTAATATTGCTTATATTGTACATTCACGCATAAAAAGAGCCATGAAGGGTTAAGAGCACCAAGCACTTAGCAAAATGACTGCAATGCAAATGATACAGCTAAATACGGAGGCTACATTTCAACGCAGGCACTCAAAAGTCGCAAAAGAGACAACAGTACAAAAATATTTGTACTCAAAAAATTTTTGGTACGCACCTTTAGTGCACGAGCAAAGCACACGTGTGTCAAATACCAGCAAGACTGGTTGACAAACATGGCCGCCATTGAGCCAAAAACTTTTACGGGGTCGCCGTTTTGGCGACTAATTGCTGATTGGTCCTAAACTTACACTTAGGCTGCGGTCCGACTGGCGCACTTACTTCTAAGTGCATAAGTGCCTACATTGCAGTGCACTAGCAGCAGTGTTGGGGAAATTAAAAAAAAAAAAAAAAAAACAGTCACTAAATGGAATATTCTGGTAATTAGAGCATAGAAAACTTTTGTGCTTTTTTAACATTAGAGCCCTCTAGACATGAAATAACAGCCCTATAGTCAAATGTACACTCCTATGACCCAATATAGAAGACATAAAAAGAGAAAAGAAGACATAAATAAGACTTGTGCTCGTGTGTGTTGCTGTAAATTTGTTTCGGTACTGGGGGGGGGGGTGTACAGGAAGTGACATCGGGAGTTCAGAGCGGCGTTTTAGCTTGTTGTGGCTTACAACTGCAACAGTAAGATTATCGTGCCCGCAATAAAAGCCTGTTGTTTCGACCATCAATTCTGGTGCTTGTGTGTCTCACCCAATGTTATAATGCTTAAGTTTTGTTTACATGTGCTTTACATTTTTTTTTTTATTTTACTAACAATAGGCTGTATTCAACCACAAAATACACGGTTTATTAATGAATATATATTTCAAAACCTACAAAAAACGTAAAAAAAAAAATACTTGGGTCCGTAACACCTTCAACTTGTGCGGCTCCGAGTCGAGTATTTTTCAGTGAAAGACGAGATTTCAGCCTCTGAGGAGTGAATATTGTCCTTTGATATGTTGACAACCACTCCACTAACTCTTATGTTCGCTTCATATGGATTTGGCTCGTCTGGGGCGGGGGTGTCCAATGTGCGGCCTGCGGCACATTCTAAAAATATAATTTAACAAGAAAGAAAAAAAAACAGCAAAAAAAAAAGGAAAAACTGCACAAATATTTTGATAATTCTATAGGAATTATGTAATATTATGAGGGGAAAAATTGTGTCATTTTAGCATAAAGCTGAAATATTAATGAAAAATGATGTTTCAAAGCCGTAACAATATGAGACACAACCTAAACAATTTAAAAAAAAAATGAGGTTGCAGGAAAAGGATGTTATGAGAATACAGTCAAAATATTATTTGAATAAAGTCATAATTACATGGAGAAAATTTACAAAAAAGTTGAAATAGTTGGGGGGAAAAAACGGCAAAAATGAAAAAAACAGCTGCAATTTTATGGGAATGAATTCACATTATGAGAAAAAATCATTTTAATAGTAGAGGTTTTTTAAATAAGTAAAGTTGTCATTTTTAAAAAAATGACGTTCGGGTAAAAAGTTATAATATTATGGAAATAGTCATATTATTACATGAATAAAACTTTCAAAAAGAAAGTTGGAATCGTCGGGAAATTTAAAAACACTACCAGAAAAAAACAGCTATAATTTTACAAGAATAAAGTTAAAATATTATCAGAAAAAAAGTAATATTCTTACAAGAAAAATGTCACAATTTTATGGGGATAAACCTGTAATATTATGAGAAAAAATATATATAACTGTAGTAGCTAAAATGTTTTTTAAAATATATCGTATTAAAGATGTAATATTGTGAGAAACAAAACAAAGTTGGGAATAAAGTCCAAATATTATGAGAATATATTTTCCAAGAAAAAAGGCAAAATACTAAGGAAAAAAAAAGTTGTGATTTTACAAGAATAAACCTAAAATATTACGAGTGATACTAATATTAGGCTTTTTTTCTCATATTAAACATATTTACATGTTTATAATTTCATGGCATCCTTTCCTTTTTTACTGTGTGGCCCTCGCTGGACAAAGTTTGGACACCCCCGGTCTGGAGCCCGACCCATTACCGGATGACTGGAAAAAAACGATGAAGCGACTCAGTAAACGATTGTTAACATCAGCGCTAGTTGTAACGTCTGAAACGTCATTAGATGACGTTACTGTAACACAATAGCGGCGTCAGTAACATTGTCATTTTTAACAGTCACCACTTTTGGCTGCATAGCGGAAAGGGGGAGGGGCTAACCGGAGTGGTTGCAATTCACCGTGAACAGGGAGAGAAGGTGGTAAAGGCTGGGATTGTCGCGCAACAACGGTAACGCATTTGGAACCGCCCGACGCTGTGTAGGATTTCAAGGAACATAACTCGGGTTCCCGTTGCTTATTGATTGTCTAAAGTACTCCTTCCTGTCCTCATTTTGAAGCCAGATCCTCCAATGGAATGTTGAAAGCTTTTTTTTAAAAATGACCTGAGAACTTTGAGCGGCAACGTCGCGATAAAGCAAGCGTGGGAAGCAAAGGAGACCATCCGAGTAAAGGCACATTTTGCAAACAATCAATGTAGAGGATGCCTCGGTTTTGGGGGGTCAAACGTGCTCGGCGAAGACATCCCGGCGTTCTTCTTCATGTGAGCAGGCCCATGCGGGTGAGCTTGGCCGAGAGGAAAGAGTGGAGGACAAACACAACTGGCTTGGGACCCGAGTGGAGGTCAAACACCTGGGAAGAAAAAGACAACACATGAAGAAGGTCGTCTGTTTCAATGTCAATTTTCTTCTAGTAATGACGACTTTGTTGCCGTAGTGCTTTTTCTAATACAATCTCATTTTCAAAAAATTACAACTTTATTTATTTTTTGAATTTTTTTCATAAAATTATTCATTCATTTATTCAATTTCTGGATGAAGAGTCTTGAACCAGTCATGATGTGCTATATATATCACTATATTGACACGCTCTATGGTACCCATTATGGCATTGGATATTGATACTCATATCACCGAGTACTTCGGTACGGGACAAAAAAAAAAAAATTTAAACTATATTATGAAAGCAGGAAGTGAACAAATTTAACAGTTACTGATTGTAAAAGTACCAGATGGAGGGTTGCAGTGGTGCTGGAGCCTATCCCAGCTGTCTGGGTACACCCTGGACTGGTGGCCAGCCAATCACAGGGCACATATAGACAAACAACCATTCACACTCACATTCATACCTATGGACAATTTGGAGTGGCTAATTAACCTAGCATGTTTTTGGAATGTGGGAGGAAACCGGAGTACTCGGAGAAAAAGATGGTCGAGGGTGGAATTGAACTTGGATCTCCTAGTTGTGAGGCCTGCGTGTTAACCACTTGTCCACCGTGCAGCCTTGAGTAATTGAAAGGCTATTTTTAATTTATTCATTCATTCATTCATTTTCTACCGCTTATCCTCACGAGGGTCGTGAGGGGTGCTGGAGCCTATCCCAGCTGTCTTCTTTGGGCGAGAGGCGGGGTACACCCTGGACTGGTGGCCAGCCAATCACAGGGCACATATAGACAAACAACCATTCACACTCACATTCATACCTATGGACAATTTGGAGTGGCTAATTAACCTAGCATGTTTTTGGAATGTGGGAGGAAACCGGAGTACCCGGAAGAAAACCCACGCATGCACGGGGAGAACATTGAACTCGGGTCTCCTAGCTGTGAGGCCTGCGTGCTAACCACTTGTCCACTGTGCGACTTAAAAAAAAAATGATTTCCTTAGTTTTTCCACTTTATTCGTCAAAGATGTTGTTATTTTCAGAATCATAATCAGAAATGGTTTATTGCCAAGTACGATCAAACACATACTAGGAATTTGTTTTGGTGAAGAAGGTGCAGACATCTATTAAAAATAAAAAAAAAAACTAATATTACGTGGAATTAAATAAACCTGCATCATATCTTACCATTTCTCCCTCAGGGCCTCCAAAGTCAAGGTAAAGATTGCGTATTCCGTCGTCGGCAGACATTTTGAGTTTTTCATACGGGTACCGGAACAGCGCCGCTCCGCCGGCTGCGTCGGCCGACTCTCTGGTCACCGTGAATCCCTTCTCGTAGTGCAGCGTCAGTCGAACGTCTTGTCTGTTCAGCGTGCAGCCTGAGTGGAAAAGCGAGGCCAATCATGGAGGCTCCAGTGTCACTACCCCCCCCCCCCCTCACCCCCCGCCGCGATATAAACGCTTCCACACTCACCGATGGAGACTTCTTTGATGAGTTCGGCGGCGGCGTGAGCACCTTGCACCAGGGCTCTGGTCCATGACGACAGATCCCAGTGAGTCTCCACCCGGAAAATGTGAGATTCGATGCCCCGCCCCGTGCCGGTCCGGGTGGCAAACACCAGGTCTGAACCCTGGGAAGGAGACCCGCGGGCGCTGCCGGAATGGACCAATCTGGATAGAAATAAACAAAACAGACGTGGCTTTTTTTAAGATGTCTGATTATGTCGGACATAATGTCAAGGCTCACACACTCGGGACCGAGTATGAAGGGTCCGAAACCCACCCAAGTGGTTTCGATATGGGTGGAAGAAATTAAAACAAACCCAAGGAAATACAGCTGGAATGAGTGCAGATTCTGGAAGATCTAGAAAGTTCTCTGGGCTGTTTATCATGTGTAGCTGCACACAACTCAATATAACGGGTCGAAAAATGAGCACGATAGGTTCACCTTTAAAGAAAAAATATTTTTCAAAGTCAAAATATTATGAAAAACAAACTAAATAAAGTTGTCATTTTTTGAAAATTAAGTAGAGGGAAAAAGGTCATAATATTATCAGAAAATCACAAAAAGTTTTTTTTAAAAAAGGGGCAGAAATGAAAAAAACAGCTGTATTTTTTTAAATAACGTAAAAAAAGTAATTCTAATGAGAAAAAAAAGTCACAAAAAAGTCATAATATGAAAAACAAACAATAAAATAAAGTCATAATTGTTGGATAATTAGGTTGGGGACAGTGTCAGCATATTATGGGAATAAAGTCACAATATTACAGGGTGGATATGTGGAAAGATTAGTAGAAATATTTGGAAAATAAAAAAACAAACATAGCCAAAATAATATTAATAAAAAAAAGAGTGAAGTTGATATTAATAATAGGCTTTTTCATATAAATCACAAAAGCAGAGATGAAGTTTTTCCTTCAAATATATATAACCTCTTAACATATCCACAAATGTTGCTTTAGAACAGGGGTCTCAAACACGCGGCCCGCGGGCCAAATGTGGCCCGCAGGACACTAGTTTGAGGCCCCCGCCTTGATAAGAAAGTTTAATGTTTGATATGGATGCTGTATGGTATCATGTACCCAGAAAAAATGATTACGTTTGATTCATGTTCATGTTAAAGGTTAAATAACTGTTAATAGTTATCCTCCCTATCCGTGTGGAAGTGGTAAGTTTTTGGCTATTTAAGTTTAAAGGAAATAACTCGAAGGCTACCGTTTAGGTCGCTAGCTCTCTAGTTTGCGAGTTAGCATGTGTCTCAAGACCCTGCAGTTGCGCAATATGTTGTAAATAAAAAGAGTATAAATGTGACTATAGTCGTGTTTTGTCATGTCTACAGGGCTCTAATAATGCTTTGTTCATTTTAATCTGAAAAAAATCATTTGTCTACCCACCAACTATATGTGGTTTCTTAAGTTTTTATTATTATTATTATATTTATTTATTACTGATTGATTTTCTTTATTCTTGATTTGTTTATTTATTTTTTCATCTTATTTTGTGTAGAAAAATAAAAATTAAGATATTTGAGAACAGTGAATGTTTTATCAGAGCTTTTATTGTAGAAATTTTTTCTGTTTTTAATAAATGCGTTTTTTTTTTTTTTGGAAAACCAAGTAAATGTGGCCCCCAAGTAAATTGAGTTTGAGACCCCTGTTTTAGAAAATATTATCCATTAAATATATAAATTTTTCACTATATGGCCCTCAGGGGAGAAAAGGTTTGGCCGCTCCTTATTTAGCTAGTTAGCTTCCTTTGTCACTAGCAAACGATGCTCATCAAGGCGAGATGGAGAGTTGCAAATGTTGATCCGAAAGCAGAGGTGTCCTGTACTTCCTCAAAAGGAGTCATACCCATAACAGGAAATGGTGTGCTCCAAGCCTGTACGGTGCACGTTTGGGTTAGCGCGTTGTCGTTCGTACCTTGTGGCGAGCAGCGGGTGCGTGAGCAGCGGCATGGACCAGGACTCTCGATTCCACGGCACGGACTCGAACAGCAAAATGTCCTTTTCTGTGAGCGCCAGGACCACCGGCCTGTACTGCTGCCGCCCCCCTTCCAAGTGGACCTGAGGACAATTAGCGCCGCGTCGTTACTCTGCACTGGAACACAAGTTAGGGCTGCGTGTTTCCTAATCAGCGGTGGTGTGGTGGAGGAGTCACGCAGGGGTTGGCTCCACGCGCAGGTTAGCGACCGTGGTGGGTCGGTGGACTCCACAGGAAGTGGTGTAAATCGACAGAAACTTCCATCTCTGCATCCAGATCTTCCAGCGACACCTTGCCGAGGAAGTGTTTCCCTCTCTCCTGTGTGGAAGTGGTCTTTCTTTTCGTCCTGTGTGTGCTTCTACACCTCAGTACCGTTTCAGTTTTACACTTTGTGCACATGTCGAGTGAGTGTGTTCACAAAGCTTAATCTAGGAGTTCAGCCTGCCATATAATTTTACGTGTCCCGCGAAAGCCTGGAAAAATCCATTAAAAAGACACTTAAAGTAAATATGTAAAATATTTCTATATACATTTTGTTTTATTATGAATTTACCAATCTTGTATATTTCTTGGCTGCACGGCGGACGAGTGGTTAGCATGCAGGCCTCACAGCTAGGAGACCCGAGTTCAATTCCACCGAGTTTGCATGTTCTCCCCGGGTTTTCTCCGGTTTCCTCCCACATTCCAAAAACATTCATTCATTCATTTTCTACCGCTTATCCTCACAAGGGTCGCGGGGGTGCTGGAGCCTATCCCAGCTGTCTTCGGGCGAGAGGCGGGGTACACCCTGGACTGGTGGCCAGCCAATCACAGGGCACATATAGACAAACAACCATTCACACTCACATTCATACCTATGGACAATTTGGAGTGGCTAATTAACCTAGCATGTTTTTGGAATGTGGGAGGAAACATGCAAACTCCACACAGAGGTGGAATTGAACCCTGGTCTCCTAGCTGTGAGGTCTGCGCACTAACCACTAGACCGCCGTGCCGCCCATTCCAAAAACCTGCTAGGTTAATTAGCCACTCCAAATTGTCCATAGGTATGAATGTGAGTGTGAATGGTTGTTTGTCTATATGTGCCCTGTGATTGGCTGGCCACCAGTCCAGTCCCGAAGACAGCTGGGATAGGCTCCAGCACCCCCCGCGACCCTCGTGAGGATAAGCGGTAGAAAATGAATGAATGGATGTATATTTTTTAATTATAACTTTTGAGTGTTAAGTTGCTGTGTGATGATTTTCCTGTGATTTGTAGTTTGACTGGCGGACCCCAGCAAGACCAGCATCCACCAGGATGGATTTCGTACGCTGTGAGCTAACACGACAAAGTCACGAGTGCATTGTAGGAAGCATGAAGTGCGTGATTGAAGAATACCTGCTCAGCCAGCCACCCGATGTGCTTGAGGTGAGGCTGTGTGGCGTTTGAGGCCGAGACCCCCAGGTAGGCGTTGATGTGGGTCAGGGTCTGTGGCAGCAGGGCAGCGATGTTGGTGTGGATGGCGGTGAACCAGGAGTTGGCCGTGGGGCAATCTTTACAGCGAAGCACGACCGTGTGCTGACCGTCTGGCGAATACAGCTCCAATAATCTGAAAAACGGAAACGGTCACTCGTCTGCGTTTCGGGTCCCTCGCCAGATTTCAGGAAGACTTTTCAGAGAGGAAGGAAAGTGAAAGCGGAAAAACGTCGATTGGCAATTAGCCACATGCTGTTAATTGGGTGTCCAAAGTGAAAAATGAAAGTATTTGAAGGAACTTTCTTCTTATGTAATTTATTTTCTTCTTGTAATATTATGACTTTATTCCCATAATAATCTAACTTTTATCAAGTTTTTCTCTGAATATTTTCATTTCATTCTCGTTTTTTTTCATTTTCCAAATATTATTTTTTGTGTTAATTGTATTAAATATTTTATTATTATTATTAACTTTCTTGACGTACATTTCCTTCACGTAATTATGACTTTATTGTCGTAACATGATAACAAGCAATTTTCCAAAAATTATAACTTTAATACAAAAAAAATAAATTAATGGCTTTTCTTTAATATTTCAAAATTATGCTTCTAAAATGACTTTATTTTCATAACATGATAACAAGCTAATTTTTAAAAATTAGAACTTTAATAAAAACATTTTTAAAAATGACGGCTTTTCTCAATATTTCAAAATTATGCTTCTAAAATGACTTTATTGTCGTAACATGATAACAAGCTAATTTTCCAAAAATTATAACTTTAATTTTTTTTTTTAATTAATTAACAGCTTTTCTTTAATATTTCAAAATTATGCATGATAACAAGCTAATTTTCCAAAAATTATAACTTTAATTTTTTTTTAAATTAATTAACAGCTTTTCTTTAATATTTCAAAATTATGCATGATAACAAGCTAATTTTCCAAAAATTATAACTTTAATAAAAAAATTAATTACGGCTTTTCTAATATTTTCAAAATTATGTTTCTAAAATGACTTTATTCTCGTAACATGATAAGCTAATTTTCCAAAAATTATAACTTTAATAAAAAAAATAATGACGGATTTTCTTTAATATTTCAAAATTATGCTTCTAAAATGACTTTATCCTCGTAACATGATAACAAGCTAATTTTCCAAAAAATATAATTTTAATAAAAACATTTTAAAAAATTAACGGCGTTTCTTTAATATTTCAAAATCATGCTTCTAAAATGACGTTATTTTTCCTCATAACATTAGCATGTTATTCTGGTACAATGAAGACTTCTTCTTGCTAATTTAGCAAAAGCAGCTGTGGGTTTTTTTTGGTTTTCATGTTCAACTATAATTTTTTAAATGTGCCACAGCAAGTAAAAAAAACAGCCGTCAGCCTCAAATGGCCCCCGGACCATATTTTGGACACCAGTGGTATAAGCCGTCATTTGTATTAAAAGTTATGCGTATTAAGAGTTATAAAAATGTTTGTTATTCCCAAATGATGACGCCAGCCAGCAGCAGCCAAAGAAGGTAGAACGTAGGACATGAACGTCAAACCTGTTCTCCAGGTCTGGCATGGTCAGGTTCCTGCTGATGAAGCACATCTTCAGGCTGATGACCTTCCTGTCTTTGGAGGAGGAACTGCTGTGTTTCGGAGAACCGGAGTCTTCGCTGCCGCTGTAGCTGGGGGACTGTGGCCGGGCGCCGTCCCACGGCAGGTCCGCCACCAGGGAGGGCTTTTTGAACAGCGGAGAAACCTCACGGATGTATTTCACTGTGGGGGGCAGGACCATACCACACGACATGCACATGAGGACTGGATGGGAGCATTTGGACACGGACACGTAGCGTGTAGTACACGTAGCATGTACACGTAGCATGTACACGTAGCGTGTACACGTAGCATGTACACGTAGCGTGTAGTACACGTACCATGTACACGTAGCGTGTACACGTAGCGTGTACACGTAGCGTGTACGGCACTAAAAACAGCAAAAAAAAGAGCTAAAATCGAATGAGAACAAGTTATTTTACAATAAAAAAAATGAAAAAATGTCATTTTAGTCGCAAAAAGTTGAAACATTAAAGAAAAAAAAAGATATTTATTTTAAGTTAAAACTAAATTTTAAATAAAGTTTTAATTCGCCAAAAATTGCAGTAGGTTGTGGAAAAGGTTAGAATGGCGAGTGAATAAGGTCAAAATATGGAAATAAAGTCATAACTACAGGAAAAAATAAGGTCAAAATATGGAAATAAAGTCATAACTACAGGAAAAAATAAGGTCAAAATATGGAAATAAAGTCATAACTACAGGAAAAAATAAGGTCAAAATATGGAAATAAAGTCATAACTACAGGAAAAAATAAGGTCAAAATATGGAAATAAAGTCATAACTACAGGAAAAAATAAGGTCAAAATATGGAAATAAAGTCATAACTACAAGAAAAATATTCTGAGAATAAAGCTGAAATATTTGTATTAAAAAAATAGAACAAACTCAGAATATGAATATTTATGAGGAAAAATAATATCATTTTAGTAGCATGGTTTATGAAAAATAAAATAAAATAAATGTTTAATTTTTGGAAAACTTCCCCGGGAAAAAGTAATAGCATTACAAGAATAAAGTCAAATTATGGGAATAAAGTCCTAATATTTCCAGCAGAAAATGTACAAAACATATTTAAGAAGAAATGTTAAATATTTGGAAAATGAAAACAAAATAACAGCAAAATTGGATAACTGAATATATTTTCCGAATATTATTTTTGTTCACCTATATGACAGGATGAATGCATTTTTTTCTTGAAATATATCTAACTATATAACTACAGGATATCTCCATGTGTTGCAGAGGTGCATTTAGAACGTGTGGAACCCCGGTGAGAAAAGGAAACTAGCACTATAAAGAAGCCGGAAAGAGGGGAAGGTGTAAAAGTGCAGACAAAATGGTGCGCCTCTAAGTGTGAGACAACTAGGTTTGTGTGCTGGTCTGAAACCCGAGACCGGGCTCTTGAGGGATGAGGTCATTCTTGAATCAGGACGAGATATTAAGATCGTACCGAGGCCTGTGTGTGTGTGCGTGTATTCGCACACACACAGCATAGAAAGACAGTTTTGGTATTACTAATAATATGTACATTATATACCATAGCACACATATTTACCATTTCTACATAAAAAACATTTTGGAGGAAGCCAGTTACCATTTGTGAATGCATGAGTTGTGTATCTCTTTGTGTCACATGACAGACGGACCCTTTCTGCCGTTTCTCTTCGTACCGTTATGTTATTTTTTTTCACTCTGTGTTTCCCGGCAAACATGGACACAGTGGGAAACACCCACGACCGGTGTCCGATTCCTTTATAGCGGTTAACTGGTTCCAGAGCCGTCCGTGCAAATTTCAACAAAGGAGGATTCCTTGTTCGTAAATGTCATATTTTGGTAGTTAGATCAGAGAAGATCTGTCTATGGCCTTCTTAATAAGCTTTTTACCGTTATTAGAGCCCTCTAGACATTACATAGCACCCCTATAGTCACCTTTACACACCTATTACCCAATATAGTAGACATCATAAGAGACAATAAGATATATAAGACATAGAAAACTTTGTTTGTTTCTTTTCTAAATACTAGTTTTAACATTATTAGAGCCCTCTAGACATACACTAACACCCCTATAGTCACCTTTACACACCTATTACCCGATATAGCAGACATAATATGAGACAATAAGACATAGAAAACTTGTTTACGACCTTCTAAATACAAGTTAACGTCATTGGAGCGGTCTAGACATAAACTAACACCCCTATAGTCACATTTATACTCCTACTACTCAATATAGTAGACATAATAGATAATAAGACATAAAAGACGTAGAAAATCTGTCTATGGCCTTCTTAATAAGCTTTTTGCCGTTATTAGAGCCCTCTCAATCTAAATACAGGTTTTAACGTTATTAGAGCCCTGTAGACATAAACTAACACCCCTATAGTCACATTTACACTGCTGCTACTCAATATAGTAGACATCATAAGAGATAATAAGATATATAAGACATAAACAACTTGTTTGCGGCCTTCTAAATATAACTTATAACGTTATTAGAGCCCTGTAGACATAAACTAACACCCCTATAGTCACCTTTGCACTCCTATTACCCAATATAGTAGACATCATAAGAGATAATAAGATATACAAGACAGACAACTTGTTTGCGACCTTCTAAATATAACTTAACATTATTAGAGCCCTCTAGACATAAACTAACACCCCTATAGTCACCTTTGCACTCCTATTACCCAATATAGTAGACATCATAAGAGATAATAAAATATACAAGACATAGACAACTTGTTTGCGACCTTCTAAATATAACTTAACGTTATTAGAGCCCTCTAGACATAAACTAACACCCCTATAGTCACATTTACACTACTATTACCCAATATAGTAGACATAATGAGACAATAAGACATAGAAAACTTGTTTGCGACCTTCTAAATACAACTTCTGATGTTATTAGAGCCCTCTAGACATAAACTAACACCCCTATAGTCACATTTACAGTCCTATTACCCAATATAGTAGACATCATAAGAAACAATAAGACATATTTTAGTCCATCTAACCATTTTTATGATTGAAAATACTTCATTTAGGCAAAAAAACAATAAAACATTTGCATGCTGGTGGTTAAGGAAGACATAGTCACCGATGCAATTCCATTCTCTGCATTAATGTCAGCCATTTTTATGACACTTATTTTGAAGGCCGGACGTGTTGTTGAAAATGGGGAGGGGGGGGCTGTGAATGATGAAACATTGACAACAAATCCTCCCCATGACAGCGTGTTCCATTTCTGCAAGACTTTTTTAACAGCAGATTCAATTTTGAAATCGGCCAAGGCCGCAATTCCACAAACCACGGCCACAAATAAATCGCTAAAAGTTTTTTTCCCAGACAATATGGCCGTCTGTTTGGTTAAAGCTGTCCGTGTCCCAACGTTCCAACGTTAAAAGAAAAGCCAACCCCCACACCCGCCCCCAGAGGCCCCAACATCTGCTTCACCGTCTACCCCAAAGCCAAGACGAGAAACCACAACGGATGATGGACAGAGTTGGATAACTTGACGGGGGGGGGGGGTTCTGACTCGGCACAATTTTGGTTATGCTATTCACAAAGCTGGTTCGTGGGTTTTCTCCGGGTACTCCGGTTTCCTCCCACATTCCAAAAACATGCTAGGTTAATTAGCCACTCCAAATTGTCCATAGGTATGAATGTGAGTGTGAATGGTTGTTTGTCTATATGTGCCCTGTGATTGGCTGGCCACCAGTCCAGGGTGGACCCCGCCTCTCTTCAGAAGACAGCTGGGATAGGCTCCAGCACCCCTGCAACCCTCGTACGGATAAGAGGTAGAAATGGTAACGGTAGGAAGAAGCAAAGCTTATTAAATCCTACCCCTCCATCTGGTATTTTTACAATCAGTAACGGTTACATTTGTTCACTTCCTGCTTTCCTAATACATTTTTTTTATTTTTTATTTTATTTTTGTCACATACCGAAGTACTCGGTGATATGAGCATCCAATGCCATAATGGGTACCATAGTAAGTGTCAATATAGTGATATATATAGCACATCATGACTGGTTCAAGACTCTTCATCCTTGTATTTAGTATTTAACATCAACTGCTTGTACCAAAAAAAACAGCAAAAATTGGAAAAAAGAGCCAATGATAATAATAATAATAATAATAATAATAATAATAATAATAATAATAGGCTTTTACATCCACAGTACATGACAAAGTTGAGATGATGCATCCTTTCATTTTTCACTGTATGGCCCTGCTGGAAAAACTCTTAAGAGCGCTTTGGAGGAGTCTTGTTGTCCGTGTGTAAAATCACCAGATTATTATCTACGACATTCCTCTAGAACATGCAATGACCCCAAAAACCAAGTTATCAGTGTATAATTGAATATGTGTGTCAATTTATTCAAAGGCTCAAGCAGATTATGGATTTTTTTTTTTTTTTAATCACATTGGTCAATCTGCCCGGTCAAAGATTACAAATGTCTACTTCTCATGTTGGCAGCAGGGGCGGGCATGGATTTGCTCTTGTGGGGCAGTAAAACTGTGGTACTTTAAACAGGTGTCATTTGAAAAATAAAAAAAACAACTTTCTAGATGTGAAATTAACAATTTTCCTTAACTTGACCCGACCGTGATAAGATTCCTTGTTCGTAAATGTCATATTTTGGTAGTTAGATCAGAGAAATGTCATTAGAGCACTCTAGGCATAAACTAACACCCCTATAGTCACCTTTACACACCTATTACCCGATATAGCAGACATAATATGAGCCAATAAAATATAGAAAACTTGTTTGCGACCTTCTAAATACAAGTTTTAACATCATTAGAGCGCTCTAGACATAAACTAACACCCCTATAGTCACATTTACACTCCTATTACTCAATATAGCAGACATCATAAGAGATAATAAGACATAAAAGACATAGAAAATCTGTCCATGGCCTTCTTAAGATTTTTACCATTATTAGAGCCCTCTAGACATTACATAACACCCCTATAGTCACCTTTACACACCAATTATCCAATATAGTAGACATCATAAGAGACAATAAGATATATAAGACATAGAAAACTTGTTTGCGACTTTTCTAAATACTAGTTTTAACGTTATTAGAGCCCTCTAGACATACACTAACACCCCTATAGTCACTTTTACACACCTATTACTCGATATAGCAGACATAATATGAGACAATAAGACATAGAAAACTTGCTTGCGACCTTCTAAATACAAGTTTTAATGTCAATAGAGCGCTCTAGGCATAAACTAACACCCCTATAGTCACATTTACACTCCTACTACTCAATATAGTAAACCTCATCGCAAGTCAATTTCTGCAAAGTAGGTCTTCTACTGTGTATAAACGGAACATCCTCGTAGTTGGGGCATAGAAAACCTGTGTATGAGCTTCCAAATACACTTTTTAACATTATTAGAGACCTCAAGACATGAAGTAACACCCCTATAGTCACCTTTACACTACTATTACAAAAAAATACTGTAGTAGACTAGTAAGAGTAAAGAGTAAATAAGACTCGTTTTCATGTGTGTTGCTGTAAATGTGTTCCGGTGCCAGGGGAGCTGAATGGGCGTCGGACAGGAAGTGAGGTCGGGGGTTTTACCACAACAGTAGCCAGTGTCAGGGATAACGGTGGCTGTTGTGAGATCATTCAAAGCTGCAATAAATGGCTGCTGTTCCGCCCATCAGGTCTGGTGCTTGTGTGTCTCACCCAATACTACAGTACTGACACCTAGTGACCAGTGTACAATACTACATGAATGCACGCATTAGGGTCATCTAGACATGAAGTAACAGAGTCACCTTTACACTCCTATTACCCGATAGAGTAGACATAATAAGAGAAAATAAGACTCACACGTTAGCATTGACAGCGTACTTCCTGGTTGCTATTGTCTCGTCAATGGAATATTACTGACACCTAGTGGCCAGTGTAGAATACTACATGAATGCATGCATTAGAGTCACCCTTACACTCCTATTATCCGATAGAGTAGACATAATAAAAGAAAATAAGACTCACAAGTTAGCATTGACAGCGTACTTCCTGGTTGTTATTGTCTCATCAGTGGAACATTACTGACACCTAGTGGCCAGTGTAGAATACTACATGAATGCACGCATTAGAGCCATCTAGACATGAAGTAACAGAGTCACCTTTACACTCCTATTACCCGATAGAGTAGCCATAATAAGAAAAAATCATTGACAGCGTACTTCCTGGTTGCTATTGTCTCATCAATGGAATATTACTGACACCTAGTGGCCAGTGTATAATACTACATGAATGCATGCATTAGAGTCACCTTTACACTCCTATTACCCGATAGAGTAGACATAATAAAAGAAAATAAGACTCACAAGTTAGCATTGACAGCGTACTTCCTGGTTGCTATTGTCTCGTCAATGGAACATTACTGACACCTAGTGGCCAGTGTACAATACTACATGAATGCATGCATTAGAGCCATCTAGACATGAAGTAACAGAGTCACCTTTACACTCCTATTACCCGATAGAGTAGACATAATAAGAAAAAATCATTGACAGCGTACTTCCTGGTTGCTATTGTCTCATCAATGGAACATTACTGACACCTAGTGGCCAGTGTAGAACACTACTCTAATGTTGCCGAGATGCGTCAATAACGATCTGGATCATAGAATGATGTTACTCCAAAGACACGATGCCTGACATCACCGTGTGTGTGTGTGCGTGTCAGGATGTTGTCAAGGATGACGGCGCCGCCATCCGTCTCGCGGATCCCTCAGAGCTCATTGAAAGGCCGGTTGGTCAGCTGTGATTGGCTGATGAACAAAAGAGAAGAGCCGCTGTCCCCATTTTAGCTTTGTCTCCGTGTGTCTGGTATGCGGCGTTTTTTATTCCTCCAATTACTCCCACAAAAGGCACCTCTTGCATCGTTTGCCTCCACTCAATTAGACACAAGGGCCTTCTGCATCAGGCTAGGGGGTACTGTTGCGGCCTCAAATGTCTGAATGCTCTGCAACGTTTTTAAAAGTTGCAATGTTTTGAGGCTGATTCTTTAAAAAAAAAAAAACATACTGTATATGGCCTGCAGTACATTATGTAATGGTATAATAAAATAAAGCAGCTACATTTGGAAGTAATTTTACAAGAATAAAGTCATAATGAGGCAAACAAGTTGTAATCCAACTAGAAAAAGTTGTAATGACGACAAAAAAAAAATCTGCATTTTTGTAGCGTAAACTTAAAATATTAAAGAAAAAAAGTCATAATATTCTGAAAAAATAAAACATTGAAGAACAGTCATTTTTGAGAAAATTAGGTTGCCAAAAAGTTATAAAGTTATAAAGTTACAAGAACAAAGTCATAATTATGAGAAAAAAATGACAAGAAGAAAATGATAATAATAAAATAAATTTACAAGAAAATGGAAAATGTATCTAGACATAGAAAAAAGGCTGTCATTTACAAGAATACGGTAAAAAAATTTAAGAGAAAAAACGCAATTTTACAAAAATCAAAATGTTATAGGAATAAAGACAATTGTGAGAAGAAAAAAATATAATAATAATAATAATAATAATAACAGACAAAAAAAATAACAAAATATCTAAAAAGACAGCAGCTGTAATTTTACTACAATAAAGTCAAAATGTAAAGATAGTCAGATTCTAATGATGAAAAAAAATTAAACAAACTAAAAAATCCTCTCATTTTAGCAGCATAGTGGTGGAAATATTAAAGAAAACAATTATTTTTTTAAGTTGTTATATTATGAGACAGAAAAGTTAATTATTATGCTGGAATAAAGTCATAGTACCACTAGAAGAAAATATCCGGAGATTATATAAGAGAAAAGTTGAAATATTTAAAAAATAAAATAATAAAGTGCTTTTTCAGACAGTGTTTTTTTACAGACAGAAAAAATTAACAAAATATCTAAACAAAAAAACAAAAAACAGCAGCTGTAATTTTACTACAACAAAGTCAAAATGTTAAAAAAATTAAGTCAGATTCTAATGACAAAAAAAAAATAAAACAAACTAAAAAATCCTCTCATTTTAACAGCATAGCAGTTGAAATATTAAAGATTTTTTTTAAGTTGTTATAATTAATATGCTGGAATAAAGTCATAATACCACCAAGAGAAAATATCCGAAGATTATATAAGAGTAAAGTTTAAATATTTGAAGAAATAAAATAATAAAGTGCTTTCTAGAAATATATACATGGAACTTCTTAGCATATGGACACGTGTTGCTAAGGGACAAATTCCACTGCTGAAAAATGACGTCAATCGTCCAAAGTGTGCGGAGAAGATGGGATTTCACAGGGATTGGTCCAATTTGTATCAAATATCTAATTTGTCAAACTTGGTCAACATCTTCAGTTGGATTATCCCTAAGAGCTTATACGGTCCCCCCCCCCCCCCCCCCCCCCCCCCCCCCCAAAAAAAAAAAACACGACCGTGTGGTAGCTTCTATGGTCATGGTGCTGATTGTTCATCCCTTTGACACAAAGACACCATTGTTTCCTCCGTGACGCCAACCAATCAGACATCTTGCTGGAGTTGTTGGGATGGAACGGGAACGCTTTTACCGCATTAACCTCAAAAGACAAACTTCAAAACTTAAAACTCTTCTAGTATTCCAGATAAAAACCATGATATGGACCCAGGAGGACCTTTATTATATTCTTATTTAACCCTTTCCCGTTCCGACAGCCTGGTGACGATATCGGGGTGGGGGGGGGGGTTGCTACTGGATGGGTGGGCTTTTGTCCGAAAAGCAAGGAACTCCTGCGTACCGGAGAAACAGCAAATGTTGACATCTGTTTTTAGCTGACAAACAACCATAACAAGAACATTTCCTTTTACGAGAATAATGGAATTATTTTAGCAGCATCAAATTTAAATATTAAGGAACATAAATAAAGTTGGACTATCGTAAAAAAAAAACATAAAAAAAGGTGCAATTTTTTTTAAATGCTTGTTGAAAAAAGTTATAATAATATTCTAGGAGTAAAGCCATAATTACAAGAAGAAAATGTACAATAAGAAAAATAATTTATATAAATAATTAAAAATTATAATTTCACATTTTTAAATGGAAAAAAACAGCTATAAATTTATAAGAATAAAGTCAAAATATTAGGTTAAAAAAGGCGTATTCTAATGCTTAAAAAAGGCACAATTTTACAGGAATAAAGTCCTATTATGACAAAAAAACATTGTGGAAAAAAATAGTAAATTAGAGCTGAAAATTTACAGAAAATTACAGAAAAAAGCTGAAATTACAGAAAAAACGTAATATTATGAGAAACAAACATAACAAAATCTGTTAATTTCGGAAAAATTAAGTTGAGGAAAAAGTTCTCATGTGGGAATAGTCCAAATATTCCGGGTCACGATTTTCAAGAAAAAAATGTACACAGAAGGTTGAATTATTAGCAAAATGTAAATGAACAGCCAAAATGGGGGGGGGGGGGGGGAATGAAGTTTTAATTTTGCTGTAATTGTTACAATAACAATAAAGAAGTACTCTATTTTTTTTATACCTATATCCCAAAGCTGAGATCTAGATGTACAAATATAAACAATAGAACGTCCCCGCATCTACTCCAAACGTAGGCGTTACCCATGACAACCAGGAACGTCAAGGCCTTAATTATGTGCTGCTCCTACCCGGGCCAGCCTGATGCTTTGAAGAAAACATCTCCATCCCTCCATCCTTCCTCGGATGAGTCTTCCCTTTTCCGGCACGTCGCTAGCGTAGCGCAGCAGGGAGACTCAACTAACGCGTGAGCCACCTGTGCTGACCCTTGCCCTAAATACACGGACGCCCTCAGAGGTCAGGAATGTAGGGCACCTAAGCTAATTGTGAGAATATCTGAGGGGGGGGCAAGTGTGTTGTGTACATGGCAACTCAGGCCTTCTTCAAACCCAGCGCGGTTCCTCTTTCGGAACAGCGAGGCCTGCAGGGATAGGGCCACGGGACACGAGGCCCGCCCTCAAACAACACGGCATGCCTGCCTGCCTGTCAAAGCGACAAACAGTGACAGACAGCTGACACATTCCTCCGAACACAACGCTCCGGACCGGACTGCTCCGGCAGCACAGCCTCAGGGCTTCACCTTGGAGATATTGAACAAGAAATCATACACGATTCATAATTGCTACAGGTAGGCTCGGGCCCGGCACTAAATCATAATCTAGTCTTAAAATGACGAAGGACAACACTCCTGGTAGGTTGGTCATAAGAAACCACATAATCACACAATTCATCACCAAACAATAAATACGGCAAAATATTGTGAAAAAAAAATGAAACATCAGCAGTATTTTTCAAAAATAAAGTTTAAAAAAAAAAAAATAACATTCCAATCAAATTAAAAATGTAATTTTGCAAGAATTAATTTAGTAGAATAGAAAGTTATTTTAAGTCATAATATTATGAGAAACCAAAAACAATTAATGAAAATTTAAAAACTGGGAATTTTTTTTTTTACAAGAATAAAGTCAAAATATTAAAAAATGTAAAAAGTTATAAGTCATAATATTATGAGAAACCAAAAACAATTAATGAAGAATAAAACTGGGATTTTTGAAAAATTAGGTCGGGGAAAAGCTGTAAAAAATGTAAAAGAAGAAAGTTGACATAGTTAAAAAATAAATAAATAAAAAACTGGGAACATTTTTTTTACAAGAATAAAGTCAAAATATTAAAAAATATAAAAACTTATAAGTCATAAGTCATAAAACTGGGAATTTTTGAAAAATTAGGTCGGGGAAAAGTAGTAAAAAAAATGTAAAAGAAAAAAGTTGAAATAGTTGAAAATTAAAAAAAATAAATAATTTTTTTTACAAGAATAAAGTCAAAATATTAAAAAATATAAAAAGTTATAAGTCATAATATTATGAGAAACCAAAAACGATGAAGAATAAAACTGGGATTTTTTGAAAAATTAGGACAGGGAAAAGTTGTAAAAAAAAATGTAAAAGAAGAAAGTTGAAATAGTTGAAAATTAAAAAAAAAAACTGAAAAAAATACAAATTTTACAAGAATAAAGTCAAAATATTGAAAAATATTAAAAGTTATACTCTGACATGAAAAAGTCCGAATTTTATGACAACCTCATAACATTACAATAAAACATGTAATTTTAATACCATAGAGCGTAATTTTTGCTTAAATTAAAATTTTTGGTTTAAGTCGTAATGAAATGTCGGTATGGATAATTATCGGATATCAGTATCAAAATATGATATTGGTATCAGATTTTTTTCCAGATCATGAAAAACGATGTTATACAACACATATTTGTTCCTTCCCCCGCAGGAGATATGTCATGTTACACATCATCATCATCCTCATTTAGGGTCACGGGTATGCTGGAGCCTATCCCAGCTGACTATCCACTATTGGTGGCCAGCCAATCACAGGGCACATATAGACAAACAACCATTCACACTCACATTCATACCTATGGACAATTTGGGGTCTCTTATTAAAACCACCACAATTCATCATAAAACAGTAAGTCCAAGGGGGTGTTTAAAGGGAGATGGGGGGGGGTACTTGTGTTGTTTTCCCTTACAAAAAAGGAGTAGGAAGGTTTCAGGCATGAATGAACTCTTCAGTATTCTTCCATTGTTAAAGGCAACATTTAGCGGTTCCTGGCCTCTACTTTTTCCGTACCCCAAGCACTCTTGCCTTTTACTTCACTTTTCCACTTTCCCAATCATTGATCCGTGACATCAGCGCAGCTTCGGATCTAACCTCATCCCCACAGGAATCTACTCGGCCCAACCATGATCAGTACCTTTTCTTCAGTCAGCACCACTTTTGTTTTTATTACGCACTGGCGAAGGTTGGGACAGGATGCCAAAATAAGACTCGTCCGATGTATGATGGGGGGCCCCAGAATTTGGTGCCACGCTCCTACCAAAATGACACCTGTACCTATCACTCGGTGGCCACTGAGCTTAAAGGGGAAGTGCACTTTTTGGGGAATTTTGCCCATTATTGACAATCCTTATGTGAAACATGAACACATATTTCTTTCCCTTCTTTGTGCATTATAACACAAGTTAATATGAGCTATCTAACAATGAACGTCATTAGGATACACCCATTTTGACTATGAAGCCCTCTGATATCGATGCCGTGATCATGCATTACCACGCACACTGATGATAACATGGAATAGTTGCAGTATCCTGACATATTTTGATGATTTAAAGCAGGGGTCTCAAACACACGGCCCGCGGGCCAAATGTGGCCCACAGGACACTAGTTTGAGGCCCCTGCCTTGATATGAAAAATTAATGTTAGTGCGGCCCGCGCAAGTTTGATATGGATGCTGTATGGTATCATGTACCCAGAAAAAATTATTACGTTTGATTAATGTTCATGTTAAAGGTTAAATAACTGTTAATAGTTATCCTCCCTCTCCGTGTGGAAGTGATACGTTTTTGGCTATTTAAGTTTAAAAGAAATAACTTGGAGGCTACCGTTTAGGTTGCTAGCTCTCTAGTTTGCGAGTTAAATTGAGTTTGAGACCCCTGATTTAAAGCATTGATGCTAACACAACATCTCGCTGACCGCTCGTCTCAGCGTCATTCAGACGGAAGAGTGGATACCGAGCTCTCAATTTTGCTACAAAGACTCAATAAGATGCTTGTTTGTCATTTTTTTGCATTTCTTTACCCGAGGACTGGAGCACACGTTATGTGCTGGAAGACACAGCCATCCCAATGAGAGTGGACATTGTAAGTGTTGTCCCTGCTGTTGTTGTTGTTGATGGAACTAGCATAATTATGTGTATCAATGTGCAAAGAAAAGCTTGGGTAGTGTTTTAAATCATCAAAATACAGCAATATACTGCAAATACTACATGTTATCATCAGTGTACATGTTAATGCATGATCACATCATGGATATCAAACCATGTAATGTCGTTAGAGGTCTTTTTTTAGAGGGTTTCATAATGGAAATAGGTGTGTCCCAATGATGTGCATTGTAAACCTGCTCATATTAACTTGTTTTTTTGTGTTATAATGCACAGAAAATGGAAAGAAATGTGTTTATGTTTCACATAAGGATTTTGAATGATGGGCAAAATTTAAAAATAAAGTGCAGTTCCCCTTTAAAGTGGAAAATGAAGTCACCTGAATTTTGCTGTTCAGCTCCTTGTAAAAGGTAGTGAAACATGCAACAGTTGGGGATGAAAATGAAAGTGAAGCTCACCTGTTCTAGTTCATTTTATTATTACCCCAAAATCCCTAACATTTTGGGTATTTGTGTTTTTAAAGTATTTGCTGGTCAATAAAGAACTACAGGCTACAAACGGCCCCGAGACACAATTTGGAGACCACTAATTTACTGCGCTACAAAGTTCATATTTTCATACATGATATAACATCAAGATAGTCTTGTGTTTACTTTTGTAAGGTTCGTGTTTAAAGCGTTGCATAAAATGACTTCCTCCACGTCCCGAAAGCAAACATGCGGGAAGACAACTAATCTCGGCCCAAATCCCCGCGCTAACGTGGCCAACTTACCCTCCAGCGTCACCTCTTTTCCGGCCTTCTTGAGCGCCTGCACCGCCAGGTCGTGAGTCGCCTCCCGGAGATCGTTCCCGTTCACCGACAGGATGGCGTCGCCGACCCTGAGAGCGCGACTCTGGTCGGCGGAGAGCCCCGGAAAGATCTTGGAGATGAGGATGGGCATTCGGTTCTCACGTCCCCCTTTGATGCTGATTCCCAGCCCGCCGGACTCTTGTTTGACAACTCGGACCTTCCGCACAGCCTCCGTGCAGACGTCCGCACTCGCGGGGGCTTCGACTTGTCTGGAACCAAAACTCGACCCGGGACTGCCGTAGCTGGATCCGGGACTTCCAAAATCAGAGTTTGCGCCGTTATTCGGGAGCTTCCCCGGGCTGGTTTGGCCGTAGACACCCACGCGACCCGGGCTGCCGCAGTGCCCCCTTCCACCGTGGTTCTGGAACTGTTCTAGATTCGCTCCTGGTTCGTTTCCGTTCGACATCCCATTTCTCTGGCCCGCTGGAGAGCCGCTGTGGTCCCGGTGGTGACCCCCCTGCCCGGGGGTCTCGGCTTCGGCGGTTAAAGTCAGCGTTTCTCGTGTGAGTTCCGCGGCCACTCGGATCCAGCGGTCGCGGAGTAGAAGGTCCAGTTCGCCGTGTTTGTCCGCTCGGGTCCAAACTGCCATCCCTGCTCGGTAAGCCAGCACCGAGGCGGCCGCTTTCACACTAAACTCCTCATCAACTTTTCCCTCTTTTCACAACGCATACCAGCCGCCGCTAGCTCGAGTCCCACTGGGCCGCATCGACACACCCACTCAGACACGGTAAGGAGAGGCGGTTACCTCCATCGAGAAGAGGGGGGGGGGGACAAGACAAGTCGCTCCGATAGCTTAGCACTATCGCTTATTGTTAAGTTTTGCAACTAAAGCTATTCCGCTTCCACCTTAAAGTTGGACTCAACTCAACCATTCCACATCCGCCACAGCCTTTCAAAGTAAAGGCACATTTTTTACAGTGGGTCCTCGGTCTACTTCCGTTTCGAGTTCTAGCAAAAGTCAGTCGTGTTATTATATTACGCCGATTTTAGGGAGATTGAATCCTCCCTAAAATATTGTCCACGCCCCATAAATATTTTAATCTTGTTTTATTAAAGAAATAATTGAATATGTGGGCTCCTGATATTTATCTATACAAACTGAGCTGCTTTTTGAGACCCCTCTATGTGAACCGTTATGCAACCATGGCGTTTTTATGCTAAAATGCTAACAATATTGACAAGCTATGGTCCTGGTCTAAAATGGTCTTAAATGGTGCCAGAAGACAAAAACCCCTTTCAACAGGAACTAGAATGTCTATTGACTGTAGGTGTTGCTCACAAAACAGTGAGAATCAAAGGCTTTTAAAAAAAAACAATAGCAGTAGCAGCAAATTAGCAAAAGTAGCAAAAACAGTAGCAGTAAAAATAGCAATATTTTGGTGCAACAGCAGCATTTGATTCGTGTTATTTTTGTCCTGGAACGTTTATGACGACGTATGAATTGATTTGTGCGGTGATGATGGTGCAAAACCCGGCATGAGCACGCACAGATGCTACGTGTATTGTTACTTTATTGCAGTTAATGTTTCATTAGCATGGAAGTTGACAAAGTTGTGGTTCCTCTGCTTTTGTTTCCACATCATGACCATCCATCCCTTTCATCCTTTAGTTGTCCCGTTCATTCCGGCTGGGAATCAGGTTTAGTTGTGTGGGGGGGGGGGGGGGGGTGTCAGGTCAGGTTAATGTTAGTCATCCTAGTTCTCCATAAGAGCCTGAGGGTGACGCCAGGAACAGGAAGAGCACCTCCCATCTCTCTCTCTCCTCCCAACCTGCCACACCTTGGACTTTGAGCAGATGGACCTTTTCTTCTTTGTCTAAAATAAATTCCTAACGAGCTGCTCTGGTGGAGTCTTGGGACATCTTCCACCTTTTGGTTAGACCTGGTGGTTCCCCAGCCGGAGTGGAACAGTCGGGATTAGTCAGGGTAGCGTTGCGTTTAGGGGTTAGGATCTAGGACTAGGGGGTTAGCATGGTTAGGTTTGAGGTAATGTCTTAGGGGTTAGTCAGGTTAAGGTTGGTAGGATTATGGTTAGGGGTTAAGGTTAAGTGGGTTGTGGTTATGGTTCAGGATAAGGGGTTCGAGGTTAGGGTTACGGTTCGGGGCTAGGATCTAGGGTTGGGGGTTAGGTTTGAGGTAATGGCTTAGGGGTTAGTCAGGTTAAGCGAGTTAGGGTTAGGATCTTGGTATGGGGGTTAGGTTTGAGGTAATGACTTAGTCGGGTTAAGTTAGTTAGGGTTACGGTTAGGGGCTAGGATCTCGGTATGGGGGTTAGGTTTGAGATAATGGCTTAGGGGTTAGTCAGGTTAAGTGGGTTAGGGTTACGGTTAGGGGCTGGGATCTAGGTATGGGGTCAGGTTTGAGGTAATGACTTAGTCGGGTTAAGTGAGTTAGGGTTACGGTTAGGGGCTAGGATTGGGGGTTAGTGTTTGAGGTAATGACTTAGTCGGGTTAAGTGAGTTAGGCTTACGGTTAGGGGCTAGGATCTAGGTATTGGGGTCAGGTTTGAGGTAATGACTTAGTTGGGTTAAGTGAGTTAGGGTTACGATTAGGGGCTAGGATCTAGGATTGGGGGTCAGGTTTGAGGTAATGACTTTGTCGGGTTAAGTGAGTTAGGGTTAGGGGCTAGGATCTAGGTCTGGGGGTCAGGTTTGAGGTAATGGCTTAGTCGGGTTAAGTTAGTTAGGGTGACGGTTAGGGGCTAGGATCTAGGATCGGGGGGTTAGTGTTTGAGGTAATGACTTAGTCGGGTTAAGTTAGTTAGGGTTACGTTAGGGGCTAGGATCTAGGTATTGGGGTCAGGTTTGAGGTAATGACTTAGTCGGGTTAAGTGAGTTAGGGTTACAGTTAGGGGCTAGGATCTAGGATCGGGGGTTAGTGTTTGAGGTAATGACTTAGTCGGGTTAAGTTAGTTAGGGTGACGGTTAGGGGCTAGGATCTAGGATCGGGGGGTTAGTGTTTGAGGTAATGACTTAGTCGGGTTAAGTTAGTTAGGGTGACGGTTAGGGGCTAGGATCTAGGATCGGGGGGTTAGTGTTTGAGGTAATGACTTAGTCGGGTTAAGTTAGTTAGGGTGACGGTTAGGGGCTAGGATCTCGGTATTGCGGCCAGGTTTGAGGTAATGACTTAGTCGGGTTAAGTGAGTTAGGGTTACGGTTAGGGGCTAGAATCGAGGTTTAGGGGTTAAGATTAGTTAGGGGTTAAAGGTTAGCGTTAGCACAACAACCCACATCCATTGTGAAAAACATGGCTACAATTAGTTTCCAGTATATCTGACATTCTCGGCATAATAAGGCAAATGCAGGGCGCTACATTGCTAGTTAGCCAGCTTAGTTATCCATGCTGCATGGCTCTCACACTTGGCTTTACTGCAGCCACTCCACTACACCTAACCAGTCATAACCAGTCATTCATCTGCTCTTCTATGGAATGTGAGAACTCCATGAAGAGCGATACAGCACAGCGCTCGGCAAGGAGTCATTTGGCTGCTGGTGCGGAGGTGACGTAGCTGTGGGTGACAGATTGCCTAAAGCGAAGGTGAAGTGGGGGGGGCTGTGAGGGAAGGTCTCATGGTGGGATCGGCGTTCCCTGAAGAGCAGCACTCTTGGCTTCCCTTTTAGGAGTGTTGTTGAGAATGTCCAGGCTTCGACGGCTGGATGAAACCACATCGGACACAAATTTGGTGCATTCGGCACAGACGTCACGCAGCGTGCATCCGTTTGCGTACAAGTGGGGGAACTCCTCCTCCACGGAGCGGCGAGACAGATGGCACAGGGATCTGTAGGGGGACGACGACGTTGAATATCAACAAGTTTCATCACGTCAAGTCAGGTACAACCCATCTTCATCCATCATTCATTGTGGGAACGCTGAAAGCATCTTTACACCATCATTTTAATTATTCCTATTTAACCACTTCCACATTTATCCACAAACTCCTTCCAATAGCTAATTCTTTAGCTCAGTCAGGACCCAATGCCTACCTATTGACTAATTCCCAAAAATACCCATATTTTCCAAAATCTAATACCAATTGATTTCCACATGTCTTAATATGAATATATTTCTTAATATTAAAAATATTAAGCATTTTTAAGACTTTATTCCATGATATTTTTACTTTATTACCATCACATTGCAACTTTTCCTCAACCTCATTTTCCGAAAATAACTTTATTTTGTTTTGGTTGTCATGTTAAATCGTATGAAATGTTTCAACTACTAAAGTTATATTTCTGCTCATAATATTCTGATTTTATTAATGGAAAATTGTGACTTTTCTAATTCTGATTCTGACTTTTTTCTCTTAATATTTTAACTTTATTCTCATAACTTTGCACCCTGCCCAATTTCTGCTGTTTTTAAAAATTTTCCAACTACTTATATATATATATATATATTTTTGCAAACATTCTTGTCATAATATTACATATGGTAATAATATTTTCAAATTATTACCATAATGTTCCAAAACTTTGTTTCTCAGATTACAGGCTGTAAAAAAAGACAACATATTTTTAAAATTTCAAACTTTATGCAACTAAAATGAAAATTTTCCTAAATATATTATGTTATATTCATAAAATGTCTTAAAATTTTGACTTTATTCTTGTAAATGTTTCTGTTTACCTTTTAAAAACTATTTCAACTTTGTTTTTGTAAAGTTTCTTTATTCCCAATATTGGAACTTTTTCCCCCAACCTTATTGTACAAATATGAATGTTTTGTTGTTTCTCATGAGGTGATGACTTTTTAAAAAGTAAAAAAAATTCTTGAATATGTCAACTTCATGCTACTAAAATGTAGTTTTTTTCTTCAACATTGGACAGTGTTGGTGCAAAACGTGTGCGCCAGACAGACACAAACATCACACTCACTTATAAACTTTGCTTTTGTGTTCATGGTTCTTTGGAGTGCTGTGAAAACCCACTGTGTACACGGGAATATGCGCCATCTTTTTGGAGGGAATCTTCATCTGCAGCACAGAAAGAACAAATGTGACAAGTACTGACGAGTACTGCAAAATACAATAATTACACTTTCGGTACCCAGATGTTGAGGTGTGTGGGACACCGTATTTTTTGGAGTATAACTTGCATCAGTCAAAATAGAGGTTATATACAAAAAGCGTCCAGTATGCTCTTTAAGTCCCACTCAGTCAATGAAAGTGGCCGCTAGGTGTCGCCAAAGCCACACAATACTCACCTTAAGACTAAATGCAGTATCCATCAAGCTTTGAAACTTGCGGTTTCACTCTATCACGGTTTTTCAAATAAATCTAAATAAAAATAAAATAAATAAAACTAAATTATTAGATTTTTTATTAATTTTAATAATTTTTTATTTTTAATTACTTTTGTATTAATTAGATTTTTTTATTTAAAAACATTATTTGATTTTTATTTTAAAAATCTAAAAAAATCTCATTTTTTTAAACATCTAAAAAAAATTTTTTGATTTTTATTGTAAAAATCTAATAAAAAAATCTAATAACATTTTTAACATTTAAGATTTTTATTTTAAAAATCTAATTTAAAAAATCAAATAACATTTTTTATTATATATATATATATACTGAAAGTCACTGTTTTGTGGTTGAAAATGGCCTATTGTTAGTCAACAAATAGTTATATATAAGCAAACTGTACATATTTTCTGTCTAAATGAAGCATTTTCAAGTATAAAATGGCTATATGAACTGAAATACAAAGAAGATGTATTAAAAGATAATGTGGTGATATGTAATTTTGGATTGGATAAGAGGTCCTTGCATGTTCAAGGCTCCCCTGTCAATAAACACACCATAAATGAGCAAATTGCCCTTGGACACCACACTACCACATTAGGGTTGTGTAATACAGGTATATTTCTATACACGACAGTATCCAGTGAGTACACTGCATTTTGTTGCGGATGTAGAGTCAAGAGTTACCTTTGCGCTGCAAGCACCACACGCAGGCCTGAAAGCACAAACAGATGAATGTCATCTCATTTGCCTGAGTCAGACAAACACAAAAAAAGGGATTTTGGTGGGAGAAACATCCCCAGAGTAGAAGGATTCCACCTCCATGAGTGCTGTAGTTGGGACTCATATTCACCATATCTCTGCCTTTTATTTATTTCAAATCAGCAAGGCATCAAATACTTTATAGATTTTATTGATTTTTTTTGTTGTTGTACCCGACCACTTACCTTTTGCACAGCAAGCAGGAAGACGGCCAAGAGAAAAGTGGGAATCTCATTCTGCAGCAACAGCAAACCTAAGCAACACACACAGTTATAAAGTTCTTACCTCATCAAGTAAATACTACTGTAATCCCTCTTTTATCACGGTTAGTTTGTTCTAGACCCAACAGTGATAAGTGAATTTCCGCCAAATAGGATTATTTTTGAGTTAGTAGCATAAAAAACATGTTTACAGCCTTCTAAATATGCATTTTTTTTACATAAGAGGCCTCAATACGTGAAATAACACCCCTATAAGGCCCAGGGATTTTTATTTTTTTTTGGCAGGTTGAAAAAAAGTTGTGTCCACACTGTGCCGGATTAGGGCAGTGGTTCTCAACGGATGGTTTGGGACCCAAAAAGTGGATCGTGGATCCACTCTGAGTGGGTCACATTATGTCACATACAACTCATGTGTGACTTATCTTTCAGTAAAATTAACAGTCGCTCGTGCTAAGGATTATTTATTTTACCTGTTGTGAGATCATTCAAAGCCAATTTCCTCTCAAGTTTGGTGCTTGTGTATCTACTGTCACCTAGTGACCAGAGTAGAATACTACATATTATCACATCTTTGAGTCTTCTGATTGTCAAATTTGCAGATATATGCATTTTTTTGTCAAAAGATTATTTTACCACTTTACATAACAGTGACAAATGAAAGGAATGAAAAAACAGCTTAGAGCATTTTGGGGAAATTGTTTTTTCTGCATTTTTTAAGACTAAATGCGTATTTTGACTACAAACCTGTCCCTCACTTAATGTGTAGGATGCCATATTATATGTTATCTTTTGAAGAATGACACAAACAAAATAATGACTTGGCTTATAAAGAAGCTATTGTTCCAAAAAGGCGCCAAAGAGGACCAAAAACAGTCCAGGGTGTGTGTAATGGTGTGGAAAAAAACAAAACAAAACAGGAGTTAATCCATTAAACATTTTGTTTTGTAATTGTAATTATTGTCATAATGGCATATCCTCTTTGCAGTTTCAATGACTTCTATGTTGTTTTCATTTCATCTTTCTGTAATTGTTTGTTCCAAAATACACAGTAAGGCACTTTTGCTACTCGGTGCTGTTGCACAGTTACGCCACAGGGGGCGCTGCGGCTTGGTTAGTTGGGAAGGCCACGCGCAGCAGTGAAGAAGAAGAATAAACTCCTATTGTATTGGGAAGACGACCAACTTGTTCCCGCCCTTTTCTGTTTCAGATTGAGTGCATCTGACAGCTAGGAGGAACACAATAACTGCGTATTTACCTGAGCCTAATTTAGGGAGATAACGTGTATTTAAGACGTTTGGGCTTCTCAATGGCGCCGTGAGACGGACTTCCGGGTTTCGGTGGAAGGAGGGAAGACGACGAGGGAAAAAAAACATGATTCCACCTTGATTACCTTGCCTTTTTTCAGGTTGTTGTAAAGCTCCTTGCTCTGGAGAAACTTTTCCATTTCGGCTTTGACCAACACTCGACGCACGTTGATGACCTCATCCACTGTTAAGGCAAGGCTCTCCACCGGGTGGCTGAACTCCTCCTTGGTGAACAGAAAAAGGCAAGAAATCATGCTTAAATGGCTACAGTCCCGATCGTGATAAGTAAAGTGTGATCACTTAGAAATAAATGGAATATTCTAATGCAGTTTGAGCACATAAACCCTGCTGACCACCTTTTTAAATACACTTTTGACATGATAGAGGTTTTATTAATAAAATTTGATTGGCTGTGTTGCTGTAAATGTGTTCCGGTGCTGAGTGAGGAGGGGTGGACCGGAAATGACGTTAGGGTGCGTGTGTATCTCGCGCTATATTTCAGAACTTGAAGGCTGTATATCTGTATTTTACTTCATTTAGCCATTTTTATGCTTCAAAATGCTTCATTTAGGCAAAAAAAGTAGCATTTGGACTATAACCGCCTATATAAAACCACAAAACTGTTTGATTTATTGGTATATTTTAGAAAAACCCTGATAGCAGAGCCACTAAACACTTGGTTCCATGCCGTAACGGCCCGCACCATAATGCCAACGTAAACGGCAGTACATAGTACACACATCATTTAGTACACAAGCAGTTCCTGCATGTTGCTCACCATCCACTGATGCTCATCATCCAATTTGGAGCTGAACATCTTCTCGTGTGCTTCCGTGGCCTCGTCGACTGAGCTCAGAGACAAGCGTGCCGGTGAGGTCGATGCCCAGTCATCAAGTGGGAAGAACGCTAGGTAAGGTTCGCGGGGAGAAGAGGAGGAAAAGAAGAATAGATTGAGAATAAAAGGTGAACATCGCATGCCAATGCAGAAAAACATCTTGGTGTAAAGCAGGGATATGCAAAGTGTGGAAAAGTAAAAAAAAAACAAATATGAAATACCAAAAAAATTCAACAATCATTTTAGTAGCATAGAGTTTAAATATTAAATAAAAACTGTAAGTAACAAAAAAAATTGGCAATTTTTTTGAAAATTAGGATGCAGAAAAAATATGAGGAAAAATTTTAAAATGTATATATGTTGTGTTGTATACAGCATTTTTTTAATATCGGTTTTCATGATCAGGAAAGAAATCTGATTCCAATATTACATTTTTATGCTCATATCAGGACGATTATTATCGGCACTGATATTTACCGGATATCCCTAGTCATAATGTAAGGAAAAAATGCACATTTTGGAAAATTAGGTAGCGGAAAAAAGAATATTATGGTAATAAGGTCACAGATTTAGGTCAAATATATTAAGTACAAATAGTCAAAATATTAAGAGAAAAAGTCAACTTCCAATGAGAATAAACTGGTAATATGAGAACCAATAATGTCATTTTACCTGCATAAAGTTCACATTTTAGGGACATTTGTGACAGTTGTAATATAAGAAAAAAAAATGCTAATTTTGGAAATTTATGTTGTGGAAAATGTTATGGGATTCAAGTCATAATTACATAGATAAAAACAGCTGTATTTTTACAACAACAGTCAAATAGTCTGTATTACAATGACAAAAAAGGTTGTTATTTTACCCAAATAAACTGATATAAAAAGTTGATATAAAGTTGAAATATTAAAGAAAGTCTAGTTTTAAGAGGTATGTGAAACAAAAGTATGAATTTCTGGAAAATGTGTTTGCAAAAAAGTGACTTATTACAAAAAAGAAAGTCCAACTTATGGGACTTGATCATTACTAGAAAGACCAGCTGTAATTTAATAAGGATAAAGTCAAAATATTCATAGAAAAAAGTCCAACCGACAAAAAAAAAGTGTTTTCTTGAAAGATATATATAACATCTTAGCATCAAAGTATAGTATAAGCATACTAAGGCCTGCAACACCGTATACATCCAGCTACTCACCTCTGTGTTTAGGAGGCGGCCCACTTCCTGTCAGGGTTCTCGATCGTGGCCTGACCATGTCGCCGAAATGGACCGATTCGGAGAGCGAGGGGGGAATCTCGCCGCGAAGCAACGCCAGGTCATGTTCGGAAAAGGAGCGTTCTCGTTTGAGCGGCGTCGGTGAGCTCTCTGCCCTCCTCAGCTCCGAGTTGTCGGGGGACTCTTCCTCCTGCAGCAGGCGTCGCAGCAACACCACATGGGTTAAAAATAATGAATAAATAATTATTAATAATAAAAACCAAAATCTAAAAAAATTATAAAAATCTAAAAAAAAGTGCATATTTTTCCCCTCAAGATATATATATATATATTATAATTTATATAATTATAATGATCTGATATCAAATTGAAAAAGGTGGATGCGTTTAGGCTTCGAACCAACAGCAGCCAAGCCTCGGAGCATCTTACCCACCTTACCTCAGATATGTTCATCTCCTCCATCTCAGCCAAAGTCGGGGCTTTGAGAAGGATGCGAGGGCGAGACGGCGCCTGGGACCCCGACCCAGGCTCCGAGATGGATAAGTCGATGCAGGAAGTAGATTTGGAATTACACGGACAGGTCTGAGCCAAGCATGGCATGGAACCAAATGCTGCGGGATGAGAAAAGGAAAAGAAAAACCAATGAGTGGAACTTTATTCAGTACAAAACCGTTACAAAAATAATCACGAAATTCTTCCTTACGTCGAGACCTGGGAAGGACGACAGGCCTCAGCTTTCGCTCCTGCTTGATCTCAGCCAGGACTTGTTCGTGGAGGGACTGTTGCTGTGGGGGGGCAGGTGGAAGACTGCGTTCCGCTACCTGGTGAATGAGGATAATGACCAGACATAACGGTCAAAGACACGACAAGAACACTCGTTCTAACCCATCAAAAAGGCACAGTGTCAAAGATATGCAAAAAAGTGATATTTATTTCAAGAAAAAAATTTGGGATGTCCGATATTGGCTTTTTGGCCAAAAACAAATATGCAGATATTGTCCAAATTTCAGGTGTAACATGACACATATCTCCTGTAGTGGAATGAACACACATGTGTTGTACACAGCATTTTTTAAGTATCGGTAAATCTGATACCGATATTGCATTTTTATGTTGATCGGGCCGATAATTATCGGACATCACAAAAAAAAAACATGCGTCTCAAATTTGTCATACAGCTAAAAAAAAGCCTATTATTAGCATCAACTTCACTCTTTTTTTCCCCCCATTTTTGCTGTTTTTATTCCGTCAAAGATTTATAATTTCTTCTTTTGTAAAATTATTATTATTATTATTATTCCCTAAATTACTTAATTTGGTGTTGTTTGTTTCTATTATATATGGAAGCCAGTTTCCACCACTGAAAAAAAAATTCATCCTAACGGTAAGTCATAATTATGACATAAAAAAGTCAAATTATGAGATAAAAAGTAAGAATTATGAGATTAAAAATGTGAAATTATGAGATACAAACTGCACATGTGCGGCCTTCTTCACTTTTTTTCCCGAAGATGTTTTACTCTTAATATTTTGACATTATTCTCATAAAATTACAGCTTTTTAAAAATATTTATTATTAAAATTTTTTTTTTTTAACTCCTTCAGACCTGCATTTTTTCTGTAGTCAACTTCTACTGATTTTTACTCACATAAAAACAAAGTGGACAGGTTTTTATTTTTGATATGTCATGTTTCTATGTTTTTTTCCCCATGTGCACACCATTTTAATGGGGGGAAAAAAAAAATCCATCATGACTCAGAGATGCAAATATGTCGTGCACGAGCACAGCATTTGGGCCTGAAAGGGTTCATTTCTTGGAAATTCTCCACTTTTACTTTTAGGCTACCAATCCCAATGACATGGATTAACTGTACGTTTTTAAATTGATTTATGATTATTATGCTATTGGCCAGGGCCGCCATTGCACGTTGCTAATGTGTTAGTATTAGTATAATGACAACAACAGACACTCACGTACCCGATGGACGTCATATCCTCTTCCCCGTGGGACCAAAACGAGCCTGAAACTAACCTCATCGCTTGTTTGTTTTAAAAACAAAATATCACTGTGGTAAAAAGTCACATTTGGAGTCCGAATACGAGACGATAGCCGGATAATTCTACCATGAACACGTATGGACCGGCTAGGCAAAGAGTGTAAAGACAGATATGTCTATGTAGGAGTAGGCTATGTGAGGAAACCAATGGAGGTTTTGCAGACTAGCGTCGGTTCTCGTGCCGATACAGTGACATACGGTGACATAGTACACATGCACATTCATGTCATGTTTGTGTTGTCATGACATGAATTATCTTGTCATGACAGCATGGTGGTCGGCTTTGAAAGGCATTTTTTAAAAATTTTATTTTAGTTGTATTATTTTAATTTAGTTTGTATATTTATTTATTTATTATTATTAATATATTTTTATTGATTTATTTAAAAAAATTTTTTACGGATGCTAACCCCGCATTCTAACTTTTTTGCATTTTAATTTTCCCAAACTGACAACTCTATTTGTTATTTGTTATTTGCTTCTCATAATTAAAAAAAAAATTTTTTTTTTCTTTAGCATTTCAACTCGATGCTACTAAATTATATAATTTTGCTCTTATTTACATAAAATGTCCACTTTTTTTGTTAGATTACAACATTTATCTCTTATTAACCAAATTCAAGTAAAACTAGCGCTGATTTTTAATTGTTGTTGTTTCTGTAATTTTAATTTTTTTATTATTAGATGTTTGAGACGCACTTTGAGACGTTCTAGTTAAGACATAAAGGACATGACCGCAGCGGCTCAGTAAAATGTGCAATGGGGCGGGGGGGGGGGGGGGGTGTCGACCTGAATCAGCCGGTTCCAAGTGGCGAGTCGGCATACGTGGGTGGAGCTTGCGATTGGGTTTCAGTTGCCGTAGGCGTGTCTTATTTGTCATGCAGTGGCAAACTTACTGGTCTTAATGGGGGTCTTGATCTGATGAAATCCAGTATGAGTTCATGAGCGTTTCTCTTAACTCGAGTCGGAATGTCACCATCCAACTGAAATGAGGGGAAAACAAACTGGAGTTACGTAACTTCAATGGAATATTATTTTGAAGGAGACATTTTTGGTCATCAACTGACATTGAAACTTCTCAGCATGGCGACAGTAAATATATTTGTTGCTGTACAAAATATCATCCTTTCATTTTTCACAGCATGGCTCTCGCTGTATAAAGGTGTGGACCCCCCCTTTAACGTCAACATGGTGACTCTAACCATGACTTTGCGTAGCTGGAACTTGCGTGCTCGTATGTCCTGCATCAGCATCTCAAAGGGGGTCAGGCTGAACTCGGTGGGCAGCGAGTTGAACGGCTGCTCCTGAACCTTCTTCAGCTTCACTCCCTGCCTGAGCTCCTTCATCAGCTGCACCCACAGACGGGCCTGCGATGGGGGGAAAAACAACGCAAACGAACGCGGTGAGTACCCCGCCCGTGCGACTCGCCTCGTCGCCTGTCTGGACTCACCCAGTCCCTGTGTTTCAGGCTGTCCAGCTCCGTCGCGGTCCTTTCTTGCACGGATTCCTCCCTTGTGATCTTCTTCAGCATCTACGCCAAGAAGAAGAATAAATAAACGGGACGTTGCGTACGAGTAACCCATCACTCGCCATGAACTCGCAGATACCCAACAGGCTTCACCAGTTGGAGAAATTTGAGTCTTTGGAGGTGTGACTCAGTAAAACTCCAGTCTTTGTCAAGCACCCGTGAGTCAGTTCAACTGGGGTCTGTCGATACCCGAGTCAGTGAAACTCAAGTCCTTGTTGATGACCTGCGAGTCAGGGAAACTCTTGCGTCTAAGTCAAGTGAGTCAAGAGTCGAGTCTTCGCCGAGCAAACACAAGCCAGCGAAACTCAAGTACTCATCAAGCACCCGTCAGTCAATGAAAGTCGAGTCCTCATAGAGTACCTCTGAGTCAGTGAAATGAGAGTCTGTCAACCGATGAGTCAGTGAAAATTGTGCCTTTGTCGAACTAGTGAGTCAGTGAAACTCGAGTCTTTATCATATAATGAGTCGATGAAACGTGCATCTTTATGAAGCATCCGCAAGTCAGTAAAAGTTGAGTCGTCATCAAACAATGAGTCAGTGAACACACGTCTTTGTCAAGTTCCCCTTGGTCAGTGAAATTCGAGTCTTCATCAACTAATGAGTCGATGAAACCCGCATCTATATCAAGCACACGCAAGTCAGTAAAAGTCAAGTCTTCATCGACCAATGAGTCAGGGTATGCAAATCTTTGTCAAGTTCCAAAGTCAGTGAAAGTCGAGTCTTCATCAACCAATGAGTCAGGGTACACAAATCTTTGTCAAGTTCCAGCGAGTCAGTGAAAGTCGAGTCTTCATCAACCAATGAGTCAGTGAACACACGTTTGTCAAGTTCCCCTGAGTCAGTGAAAGTCGAGTCTTCATCAACTAATGAGTCGATGAAACGTGCGTCTTTATCAAGCACACACAAGTCAGTAAAAGCCAAGTCTACATCAACCAACAAGTCAGTGAACACACATCTTTGTCAAGTTCCAAAGTCAGTGAAAGTCGAGTCTTCATCAACCAATGAGTCAGGGTACACAAATCTTTGTCAAGTCCCTGTGAGTCAGTGAAAATCGAGTCTTCATCAACCAATGAGTCGATGAAACTTGCATCTATATCACGTCTATATCTATATCATCTTTATGAAGCATCCGCAAGTCAGTAAAAGTCAAGTCAAAATTCGAGTCTTCATCAACCGATGAGTCAGTGAACACACACCTTTGTCAAGTTCCCCTGAGTCAGTGAAACTCGAGTCTTTATCATATAATGAGTCGATGAAACGTGCATCTTTATGAAGCATCCGCAAGTCAGTAAAAGTCAAGTCTAAATTCGAGTCTTCATCACTCATTCATCACTAATGAGTCGATGAAACTTGCGTCTTTATCAAGCATACACGTCAGTAAAAGTCAAGTCTTCATCAACCGAGTCAGTGAACACACATCTTTGTCAAGTTCCAAAGTCAGTGAAAGTCGAGTCTTCATCAACCAATGAGTCAGGGTACACAAATCTTTGTCAAGTTCCAGCAAGTAAGTGAAAGTCGAGTCTTCATCAACCAATGAGACGGAGTACACAAATCTTTGTCAAGTCCCTGCGAGTCAGTGAAAATCGAGTCTTCATCAACTAATGAGTCGATGAAACTTGCATCTATATCACGCACACACAAGTCAGTAAAAGTTAAGTCTAAATTTGAGTCTTCATCAACCAATGAGTCAGTGAACACACACCTTTGTCAAGTTCCCCTGAGTCAGTGAAAGTCGAGTCTTCATCAACTAATGAGTTGATGAAACTTGCATCTTTATGAAGCACCCGCAAGTCAGTAAAAGTCAAGTCTTCACCAACCAACGAGTCAGTGAAACGTCCGTCTTTCTCAAGTACCTGTGAGTCAGTCAAAGTCAAGTCTTCATCAACAAATGAGTCAGTGAACGCAAATCTTTGTCGAATCCCTGTGAGTCAATCAAACTCTCGTCTTCATCAACCGCCAAGTCAGTGAAACGTCCAACGTTCTCAAGTACCCGTGAGCCAGTGACACTCAAATCTTAGCGAAGTACCTGCGAGTCAGTGAAAGTCAAGTCTTCAACAACCAAACTGATAAACAAATAAGAATTCGCCTACCTCTTTGGCGTCTCTGATCTTGATGAGGAACGTCTGCAGCTCCAGGGTCTCCACAAACAGAGCCCTGCAAACTGCCTGGTAGTGGTCCGGAGCCAAGCTGGGGTCGGCCAACCGAGAAGCGCATATCGCCATCACTTGGCGAAAGGTCGACACCAGCCTGATCCCTCCCTCATCTTCATCTTCCTCTTCCTGGCCGCTGTAACCCTCATCATACGTCGTACTTCCCGGGATGCTGTCGACCTCGTTCCCGACGCCGTCTCCTCCCGCCATGCATTCTATGAGGCGTTCCAGCTGGGGACTCAACTCCCGCTCCTCACTGTCGTCCAGGCCCCAGTCCAGGGCGCGATAGATGGCGACACCAAGCGACTGGACCAGCTGGATGGAGAGATTGAAAGGATGGAAACGGAGGCAGGAGAATGATACGTTAGCCTCCATCTGCTGTCCTCACCTGTCGCTCTGTATGCGATGGAAGTGGAAGCCAGTCAGCTTCATCTGCAAGAACCAAGACGCACAATTAGCAGTCTGACAAAAACCATTTGCACATCGGAATTTTGCCATTTTCATGCTAACATGTTTTTCCACCTTATTTCTGCATGCCGGCTGGTCCTCAGTTGATGTGACACAAGATGAATACAAATTATATTCTAAAGATAGAATTTCAGCAGTATTTTTACATGAATAAAGTCAAAATATTAAGAGAAAAAAGTTGGAATCTAATGAGATTTTTTTAAATATACAGTTGTAATATGATGAGAAAAATGTAATTTTTCTAGCAGAAAGGTGAACTATTAAAGAAAATACATTTTTTTAAGTCATTTTTTTGAAAATAAGGTTGCAGAAAGGTTCTTATAAAGTCAAAATATAAAAAGAAAAAAGTTGTCATTTTAGTAACATCATAATATAACGAGGAAAAAATGCTTAAGTCGGAATATTATGAGAAACAACAAATGAAGTCATTATTTGATTCGGGGGAAAAAGTTCAAATATTATGGGAATAAAATCTAAAATATTATATATAAATATTATTTATTATTATATATAAATTATATATTAATTATATTTTTATATTATATTTAATTTATAATATATATATTATAATTTATTTAATATATACTATATTATAATTAATATTATATAAAATAAAATGTTTTGGGAATGAAGCCATTATTATAAAATAAAAATTGACCAGCAAAAAAAGTTAAAATAATTGGGGAATGGTTTAAAATAGTTAAAAAAATCAAAATATTATGGAAAATTAGGTAGTAATATTACACAAAGACGGAATATTAGGAAAAAAGTAAAAAAAAACCCAGCAAAAATAGGAAAAAAAGACTGAAGTTGATACTCTCAAAAATACCACACAACTACGTATATGTATATTTTTTCTTATAAATACTGGACACCTCTGTAAACAGTTTCTTTAGCAGTTCCAAGTAGCATCAACATAAACGTGTTGTTCTGTGATTGACGTACTAAATCCAAGCTAGCATGGTCCATGGTCCGTTTTAGCAAAAGTAACTGTGTGTGTGTGTGTGTGTGTGTGTGTGTGTGTGTGTGTGTGAGAGCGAGTCCAAACTGGACGACACCCGAGAGGCCTGAAACTCATTGATCAGCAGCTCTCACAGCAGACAAATAAGAGCTGTGATTGGGCGTGACCTCGGTGTAGCGTTCACGTAAAGTATGTCATCACCAGATGACGGATCCAAAACCTCGGAGAGCTGCCCCCCCCCCCCACACACACACACATATTCACTAATACATTATTCAAATTAAAACCCTGTATCCAAAGAAAAGCCGTCTAGTCAAAGGAATACTGCGGTTTTCAACCCCAACTCCAATACATCTTTTGCAACATCCACTCACGTCTCCAAAACCATCCAATAAAACAATTTGAATTATTAATCATTTACCGGGAAATATACAGAGGAACAAATCTGCTGAGTCGCTCCAGTCCAAACAGAACCGAGCTTTAATACTGCAATCAAGGTTGAGGAAATACTTTTAGCTACAGTAGGGACGCCCAAAGTGTGGCCCGGGGACCATTTGTGACCCGCCGGTGAATATTACAGGCCCGAAATTAACAAGAAAACCAAAAACGAAAAGCAGCAGTAATTTCACTAGAATAGAGTCAAAATATTATATTAAATAATACATTTGTTTAAAAGATGCAATGTTATGAGAGAAAAACAAAAACTAATTTTTGGAAAACTCTAGCCTGAAGACAGCTGGGATAGGCTCCAGCACCCCCGCAACCCTCGTGAGGAAAAAGTGGTTGAAAATTAATTAATTAATTTTTGGAAAAATTAGGTTGCGGAAAAACATTACAACGTTACCAGAATAAAGTCATAATATTATGGCAATAAAACTTGGATCTTTCTTAGCTGTCCTTTGCGTCCATCTGCCAAGCCGGATCTTAATAATACCACCATGAACGTACAGTAGCTGTCTTTAATAAACACACACTTCAGAATCCAAATATCAACAATATCTATATGCCAAGGGTAGTATTAATATCAGATTTTTTTTAAACTACAGCAAAAATGGGGTGGAAAAAAAACAGCAAAGTGGGAAGTCGATACCAATAAATTATCTCTATGACAAAGTAGTGACCACGTGTTTTTGTTTTACAAAATATAAAAGTGTCCCTTTTCATCCTTTCATTTTTCATTATGCGGCTGGAAAGTTTGGACACCCCTGTTTTAGAACATTTTTTGCAATAAAGTATGCAAATTATTCCAGGAAGTTGTTTTCAAAATGTTATTTATGGCGGATAGCACTCGTGTAAATGCAGCAATCACAGCAAGGGTGAGGACAGCGTTACCTTCGTCCGGTGTCGGCCGGGCTAGAGACACGGTGCCGTCCCTGTGGAGGAGTATGGCGGACGGGTCCCTGACCCAAGCGTTGGCCGGCGGGTGGGTGCTCCTCAGCCGGCTACAGCACTGGTAGCACGCCGCCCACGCCTGCTCCTCGTTGATGGGCTGCTCGTAAGACTTCAGCACCTCCTCCAGAGACAGTTCCCGAGGCTCCGCCAAGTCCCGGCCGTCTCCGCCGTCGTTGGCGGCGCTCACCCGGGATTGTCCGTCTTGGTCGCGTCTGTTGGTGGATCGGGCCATGGCGTCCGAGGCGTCGAGCCCATGTCTCACTCCGCGAGCACCGGGGCCATTTCCGCTATCCGCTCCAAAAAAGTGTCGCAGCTGCACCTTGTTACCGCAGCGCTCTTCAAGCCAGCTACAGGGAGCTTCACTTCCGGTTCGTCATCTTCAAAGTAAAACATCCTGTACCGTTTGTTTGTTGTGATCGTCAAAGTAAAATTCAACAGGCATATTATCACAATAGCTTCACTGAATCCTTCGCGTTTGCGTCGAACTGTTTTAAGTGTTTCGTCAAAGTTGACGCTTCGTTCCCGGTTCGAAATCTGAACGTAAAACGTCATATACAGCTGTATGTGATTATTAGAATACTAGTATCTCAATCCCAATTGCTAGCTAGTCGAAGGCCTTGTCGTAATAAGTGCATTTTCGCTAAGTAGGATTCATTGTTTATAAATGAAATATTTTTGTAGTTAGCATATCAAACCTGTTAGCAGAGCCTCCTGGACTTTAAGTAACACCCATGCTGTCGCATTGACGTACCTATTATCCAATATAGTACACAATAAATAAGTAATAAGTAAATCCGCCATTTGAGACATTTAATAAGACTCGTGCTCGTGTGTCGCTGTAAATATGTTCCCCAGGGATGTGAATAAAGCGCGGACAGGAAGTGACGTCGGGGTTTCAGCTTTGAGTATTTAAATACATTGAGCATAAAATAAGTAATAAATATAGAATCAAATATTAAAATAAATAATATAATAAATACAAATATTATATAATATAATATTGTAGAAAATATATAAATATAGTAATAATAAACATTTAAATGACAAACTGAAAATAAAAAGTACAATTAAAAATAAATAAAAATGTTAAAAATATAAATAAGGACTTCAAATAAAAATTAAAGTGTAAAAAATTAAAATGAGATAAATAAGTGTAAAAACAAAAATACAAATAACGTTGTGTAAAATTACTTAAGTGTAAACAAAATAAATATAAAAACACTTAAGTGTAAAAATATATATATTAAAAATGAGTTTTAAAAATTGGTTGAGTTTAAAAAATAAAATGGGCCACGACTTAATGACCATTAGAAAATGTATAGGTCCCGGAGTTGAGACCATTTTAGAGTTCCCATACTAAATATTTCTGCATAGGACACAATTTTGAATATTTAAAATGGCTTCTTGTGAGTTAAATTTGAAAATTTTCAGTTAAAAAGCAAACTGATTTGAAGAACCTCCAAGTACTGCTGATGTTGTGCTTCCAAACAAATCCACTTCTGCCCCGTTGTTGGCTGCAGTTGCCGTCGTCACCCTGCAAATGGTGCTCTAATGCAAAACACTCCACTGTTACTGTTACTGTTAGCAATAACAGCTAACCTGCTCAAAGTTGGAGGAGAAACTAGGGTGACATGGAATATTTGTGTATGTTTATTCCAGCCATTAATTCCATAATAAATAGGAAAACATCCCCGGCAGATGAGTCCAAACCCAGCAATCACATTGTACAGGTCACATTTACACATGTAATAATATTACATAATATATTAATATTCCACAATAGTAAACATCCAGTTATCATATTTGGGAGACTTTTCAGGACATGTTTGAACTTCAGACACCTAAACCGCCACACATTAGCGTTTACACCAGAAAGGTTGTGATCTGTTCCGCTCTGCTGCCCATCACAAGACAAATATTGACACTGGGAATTCAAACACTCCAACTTTACCGTTTTATTTTTTATTATCGTCCGCAGACAATCGTCATGCGTCTACTTATCACCCGCGGAAGGCACTTTGGATTGAATCCGTGTTTGGATGCTGAAGAGCTGAACTGGAATGCTGGAAGGGAAAATGTGGGGACTGTTTTGATGTTGGAAAAAGGGCTGGAAAAATGTGGAATTCTGTGGGAAAACAAAATGTCCTGATGTTGTAATGTTTTTTTTGTAATGGTGCTAAGAATTCTTAACATCAAAAGGTAATTTGTGCTTGGAAAACAATGGGAATTTTTGGAGTTTGCTAAATTTTTGGAATAGTTTGAGTGTGATGAGGGCGGCGCGGCGGTTATATTGACACTGGGAATTCAAACACTCCAACTTTACGGTTTTATTTCTCATCCGTAGACAATCGTCATGCGTCTACTTATCACCCGCGGAAGGCACTTTGGATTGAATCCGTGTTTGGATGCTGAGGAGCTGAACTGGAATGCTGGAAGGGAAAATGTGGGGATAAAATTGTTTAGCCTGACTGTTTTGATGTTGGAAAAGAGCTGGAAAAATGTGGAATTCTGTGGAAAAACTAAATGTCCTGATGGTTTTTTTGTAACGGCACTAAGAATTCTTAACATCAAAAGGTAATTTGTGCTTGGAAAACTATGGGAATTTTTGGAGTTTGCTAAATTTTTGGAATAGTTTGAGTGTGATGAGGGCGGCACGGCGGTTATATTGACACTGGGAATTCAAACACTCCAACTTTACGGTTTTATTTCTCATCCGTAGACAATCGTCATGCGTCTACTTATCACCCGCGGAAGGCACTTTGGATTGAATCCGTGTTTGGATGTTGAGGAGCTGAACTGGAATGCTGGAAGGGAAAATGTGGGGATAAAATTGTTTAGCCTGACTGTTTTGATGTTGGAAAAGGGCTGGAAAAATGTGGAATTCTGTGGGAAAAACTAAATGTCCTGATGTTGTAATGGGTTTTTTGTAATGGCGCTAAGAATTCTTAACATCGAAAGGTAATTTGTGCTTGGAAAACAATGGGAATTTTTGGAGTTTGCTAAATTTTTGGAATAGTTTGAGTGTGATGAGGGCGACACAGCGGTTATATTGACACTGGGAATTCAAACACTCCTGGTTTTTTGTTTTTTTTTGTAATGGCACTAAGAATTCTTAACATCAAAAGGTAATTTGTGCTTGGAAAACAGTGGGAATTTTTGGAGTTTGCTAAATTTTTGGGTGGTTGGCGCGCAGACCTCACAGCTAGGAGGCCAGGGTTCAATTCCACCTTCGGCCATCTCTGTGCGGAGTTTGCATGTTCTTGTGGGTTTTCTCCGGGTACTCCGGTTTTCTCCCACATTCCAAAAAAAACATGCTAGGTTAATTAGCCACTCCAAATTGTCCATAGGTATGAATGTGAGTGTGAATGGTTGTTTGTCTATATGTGCCCTGTGATTGGCTGGCCACCAAAAATGAATGAATGAGTGTGATGGGGAAATGGGAATTCTGCTGGAATGGTTAGAATTGTCATGAATGAAAATAAGATTTGTATTAATTAGCGTGTGTTTTGACGGGTCCTTCTACTGATTTACGAAAGGCGGCGGTTATGAAACAGAAGTGTGAGGATGAGCCATCACGGCCGCCAACGTCACCGCCTGTGTTTTGTAACTTGAGTCCCCAATGGCGTCGTACCGGTGCGCTCTTAACTTTTAGCCGAGTCGTCAGTTTTGGCTGGCAACCAGCTGAAGCGGTACGGTTCCCGCGGTACCAGCAAATCCGCGTCAAGTCTCTTCTGCTCTTTGTCGTTGTGAACCGTCCTGTATCCCAGCATCGACATGGCGCCCTGGCACACTTCCTGCACGCGCTTGACCTTACTGTGCGTGAGCGTGGTGCGCCAAGCCTGGGACACATCCGCCGCGTTCCTTGAAGTGATCTTAAAGGCCTCTTTCCCCGAACCTTTACCTTTTCCGTGAGTCAGTTGATGAATCCATTCCCTCAGCTGACCGCTCATGTCCAGTCCGACAAACTCGTACATGGCGGCGATCTCCTCGAGTGGATTTCTCGCCACGTCCTCGTAACGTACCAGTTTATAGCGGCCTTTCAGAAACGGCGGTGGTTTCCGGAGCGCCCGTTCGGCGACGCGCACGTGGCTGCGGCAGATCTCCTGCATGACTTGATACTGCACCTCAGCCGCCGGTACGTTTCTGTGCTCCAAGACAACGTTGTTGTCGCTAACAAACGCTCTAGCCGACTCCTCCCGAGACCGCAACACGGCTCGTGGATCTCGAACCAGATGAATGATACGGAGGTCGAGGCTCGGATCCTGAAAGAGAGGATATAAGGATTCCAGTTCAAAGAACCGCACCTCTTTCAACACCACGTGACTGTAAGAGGCGCAGGCCGCCTGCGCCCCCTGCAGGCCGCTCGCATCACACGCACGGAGGCATTGCGTTTGATTGCTGAAATGACCCCGTGCGGTGAGGGGGCAGGCCGGCGGTGAGCACAGCGCTCGACTGTGGCTCCACATAAACAAAGACGATACATTGTGGCGTTCCGGTAGGTAGGCCTCCATCACGGACAAGTCGCACTGGAACACGCTACGTGTTAGATCCCTGACAGCCATTCGCAGCGCATGAGCGCCGGTGTTCCTTAGTTTGGTCCAGACGTGCCAAGCGGGCTCCATGAGGTAGAAGACAGACGGGTGCTGACTGAACACCTGACCCACAAAGGAGGAACCCGATCTCCACGAGGACAGCAGCAGCACGTGAACTTTCCCGTCTGAGGGTGCCGAGCCGCAGGGGCTGCTGAGCGGGATGTACCAACCGCAGAAGAGGACGACGGCCGCTCCCTGAAGTATCACCAGAAACACCACCGTGCTGAGTTTCACTCTGTGAGGCATGATGGACTGGAGATGGTGGTCTTCGCTTTTTGGAGACGCACACGGCTGCAAAACAGAGTCCAAAATCAACACAGGAGGGAGCACAGACGAAATCATTAGAAAGGTCAGAGAAGAAATGGTCACGCTAAAAAGATGCTTTGATGATAATAGATTGTCCTTGAACCTAAATAAAACTAAAATCATGCTGTTTGCTAACAGCAGAAAGGATCAGCAAATACAAATAGACGGAAAGGAAAGGAAAGGATGGAATCCTAATTCTATGTTTCAAGTTCATATATTACGTGCGGAGTTCCCCAGGGGTCAATACTGGGGCCAAAACTGTTCAACTTGTACATCAATGATATCTCCAAAGTTACCAAAGACTTAAAGCTGGTATTATTTACGGGTGATACCACTGCTTTTTGTTCCGGAGGGAGTACAGACGAAATCATTAGAAAGGTCAGAGAAGAAATAGTCACACTAAAAAGATGGTTTGATGATAATAGATTGTCCTTGAACCTAAATAAAACTAAAATCATGCTGTTTGCTAACAGCAGAAAGGATCAGCAAATACAAATAGACGGAAAGGAAAGGAAAGGATGGAATCCTAATTCTATGTTTCAAGTTCATATATTACATGCGGAGTTCCACAGGGGTCAATACTGTTCAACTTGTACATCAATGATATCTCCAAAGTTACCAAAGACTTAAAGCTGGTATTATTTGCGGATCATACCACTGATTTTTGTTCTGGAGGGAGTACAGACAAAATCATTAGAAAGGTCAGAGAAGAAATGGTCACACTAAAAAGATGGTTTGATGATAGATTGTTCTTGAACCTAAATAAAACTAAAATCATAAAAGGACACACACCAGCAAATACAAATAGACGGTGTGGACATTGAAAGGGTGAAGGAAAATACATTTCTGGGGATCACAATAGATGAAAATATGAGCTGGAAACCTCATATTACAAATATACAACATAAGGTGGCCAGAAATATTTCAATATTGAACAAAGCAAAATTTTATTCTCAATCAGAAATCACTCCACACTCTTTATTGCTCTCTGGTTCTACCATATCTTACTTATTGTGTGGAAATATGGGCTAATAACTATAAAAGCAATCTTCACTGGCAAATGTACTGCAAAAAAAAGGTCAGTAAGGATAATTCATAATGCCGCCTACAGAGAACATACTAACTCCTTATTTCTAAAATCACAAATACTTCAACTTGCTGATATAGTTCATCTTCAAACAGCTAAAAATATTGCATAAGGCTAAAAATATTACCTAATTAGCTAAAAATGTCATCAAATACTTCTCTACAAGAGAGGAGAAATATGATCTCAGGGAAGAAGTACATTTGAAACACTTCTATGCTAGGACTACGTTATGCTAGCCATAGCATTTCAGTATGTGGAATCAAACTATGGGATGGATTGAGTAAGGAAATCAAACAATGCACAACGATGAGCCAATTCAAGAAACAATACAAGCAGTTGATGTTTGCTAAATACAAGGATGAAGAGTCTTGAACCAGTCATGATGTGCTATATATATCACTATATTGACACTTACTATGGTACCCATTATGGCATTGGATGCTCATATCACCCAGTACTTCGCTACGGGACCAAAATTAAATTAAATTAAATTAAATTAAATTAAATTAAATTATTAGGAAAGCAGTGAGTGAACAAATGTAACAGTTACTGATTGTAAAAGTACCAGATGGAGGGGTAGGATTTAATCAGCTTTGCAATTTCTTATTAATAGTAATGGCTGGTGCCACTACAAGTATGCTACCTGAAGAATACTAGGAAGCCCACAGCATGCATTGCCTAAAGGCAATGTTTTTGTAGTAGAAAGCCATTTAAGCTATTTATGTAAGAACTTAAGTGAAATTGGTTCTTATTAAGGAAAGCAAAGAAATGGCTAGATATACTCTCTGAAAATACTATTTTTGTTGTGAGCATTATATTCATAAAAAGGTATAAAAGGTAACAAGACATTGAAGTGAATTTTTTTTCAAGCTGGAGGAGACTGTGGACTGTGGAAGCTGCTTCTCCAGAATCTGTGCTGCTTATTGAACAAGCACAGACACGAAAAATGCACATGGCAGATGACGATATCCTCCCTCTTTGACTCCCCCCTCTCCCCTTTCTAAGGTCAGGACACACACACGCACACACACGCACACACATACACTCTTTTGGCATCATTCCCACAGAAATAACCACCACCTTTCTGAACACAATTGGAAATGCTGTCGTTTATGCCCACAGATCATCACATGGTGACACTTTCATAAGCATAAAGTCAAAATATTATGGAAATAAACTCCTAATAATAATAATAAGAAGATTTATATGATGAAAGTTTAAATTGTTTGAGGAAAAAAAACCCAGCAGAAATAGAAAAACAGCCGTAATTTTAAGAGAATAAAGTCAAAATATTATTAGAAAAATTTCATATTCTAACAAGAAAAAAAGTTGGAAATGTATGTGAATAAACTTGTAAAAATTATGTGGAAAAATAATGTATTTTTAGTCACATAGTTAAAATATTAAATGTTTTTATACATAATACAAATTGTAATAAAAAAAATAAAAAATTGTAATACAAGTTGTAACTCTTGGAAATGTTTCAATATCATAAGAATGAAGTCAGTCATTATGGAAATAAAATTATAATTAGATGAAAAAAAATTACATGATGAAAGCTGAAATTGTTGGGGGGAAAAACCGCCACCAAAAAAAAACCCCAGTAATTTTATGAGAATAAAGTAAAAAAATTTCATATTTTAACAAGAAAAAAGTTGCAATTTTATGAGAATAAAATCGTACTATTACATGGAAAAAATATCATTTTATAGTAGCAATATTATTTTTTTATTTTAAGTTGGAATACTTACAAAAAACAAAATAATATTCATTTATTTTTTAATTGTTTAAAATTTTGGTTGGGGAAAAGTTATCACAAAAAAAAAAGTCACAATATTATGGAAATAAAATGATAATTTTAAGAAGAAAATTTACATGATGAGAGTTTAAAGTTGAAATGCAGTTTTTTCTAGAAATACATGTAACTTCTTAGCGTATCTATATGTGTTGTTTTCCAAAAATATGGTCAATTTACTGTCCTCCTAAAAACATGCCAACAAATAAGCATTCATGTCTACGCCAAAGTGGTACATCCCTAAAATATCCGTGCACGGTTGTTCCAAAACATGGGCGTACACGTCTGGAAGATGTCGACATCCCTGGAATAAAACTTGCTTCCTCCCTGATGCTTGAACGACCCAAACGCCATGACGCTCACAGCAGCTGGCGTTCATTTGTGGATGGCGACAGATCATGAAGCTCCGTTTCACAACGCAAATAAAGAAGATCTGAGCAAATATTTAACCGAGGCGTTTAGTGACTGATTCTTTGTTTCACTTACGGACGGAGCAGGAAATCCTTCATTCTCGGATCATTTCTCACCCATGTGCATCGGTTTGCATCCACCCGACTGTGGGGGTGGGTCATTCCGACTACACCTTCAACTTATTATTGGACTGGAAAATGACAATTCATTCATGGGAACAATTTTCTGAGAATAAACTTGTAATATTATGTGCCAAAATAGTCATTTTACTAGCATATCCCAATGATGTACATTGTTAGCTAGCTCGTATTAAGTAGTTTTCTTGAGTTATGATGCACATAAAAGGGAAAGGGTTTTGAATGATGGGCAAAATTCCAAACAAAGTGCAGTTCCCCTTTAAGAATATCGACGTACATGTGTTGCTTTACTAAATATCAAAGCGGAATCCTTTCATTTTTCACTGTGTGAGTATTCGTCTAGTATAGAGCAACATTGTTGTAGGATTTTTGCACAGCTGCGTGATGCCGCCATGCCATGAGTGGGAGTGGGAAGGGGCTGCTTTGAAAGGATAAATAAACAACCCAACCAAACAGGCTGTTTTCTTCAACAGCTGCTCCATGCGTCAAGTTCACTCCAGGCTACGGTGGGTCGGTGTAAACACGGTCACTGGAATGACAAGACATTACCCCCCCCCCACCCCAGTTCTCTGGTGCATGACGAACAAGCACCGCGTTGACGTAAACGTGTTGCCGACTCATCATATCATAGACACTCAACTTTCTTTTCATAGTGTTTATTTATTTATTCCCGTAATATTTTGACTTTATTTTTGTAATATTATAACTTTTTCTGCAACCTAATTAAAGAAAAAATTACAACTTCATGTTATGAGAAAAATGTTATATTCTAACAAGAAAAAAGTTGCAATTTTATGAGAATAAAAAATAAAAAATAAAAATAAAAAAAATAAATAAATAAAAAATTAAAAATTAAAAATTAAAAATTAAAAATTAAAAATTAAAAATTAAAAATTAAAAATTAAAAATTAAAAATTAAAAATTAAAAATTAAAAATTAAAAATTAAAAATTAAAAATTAAAAATAAAAAATTAAAAATAAAAAATAAATAAAAAAGATGAAAAAAAATTACATGGTGAAAGTTGAAAAACCCAGTAAGAAAAACCCAGTAATTTTATGAAAATAAAGTCAAAATGTTATGAGAAAAATATCATATTCTAACAAGAAAAAAAGTTTCAATTTTATGAAAATAAAATAAAAAATAAAATAACAACCGTGGGCTGAGAATGCCCCCCAGACAGCACTGTGGCAAGTAATGGCAACCTAATTTTTTTTTTTTTAAATTACAACTTCAGTCTTCAGAGCCATTGCTTGCAAGTAAACAGAGGAGCAGATAGCTTAGCTGGCTTACAGCCATGCCCATATAAGGCAGTCCACCCCTCTATAACATCACAAAGGGGTCAGTTTTACCACGCCTTTTGAAACCGAGCGTTTTGAGCCATCCCAAACGTCTTTCAGGGCTCACTTCCAAAATGCGCAAACCTCATTATTTGAAACTTTAGCATGGTTTAGCACGAGAATACAACATTCTAACTACATTTATAGGTCAGAAAAAGCATCATAGCATCAACAGTTGGATTCGCATCACGATTTGTGGTTGCCGATATGATTCAAGGACGATATTAGTACATTTAACATCGGAATCGACTCAGTTGCTTGACATTTTTTCAGTTACTTTTTAGCCAAAAATTCAACCAGTGTGACTTAGAAATGAAAAAAATGGATACTGGACAGTCTCCTACATTCCCTTTTTTTTTTTGTAAGGGAATCCGGTATAAATCAGGAATAATGCTGACTGCTGTACTAAATAAATGACCAAAGAATAGAAAAAAAAAGTCCACAATGCAATACCAAATCCTGATGAACAGAAGCTAGTATACTACAGTATCTTGCTAGGATGAATTATTTACTTCAAATAGTGCAATCCAAACCTGCACTTTGCACTCAAAGAGGAGCGACATTATCCAAATTCCTCAGTAATACTACCATCAAAATGTACTTAACGTACTTTACATTTTGTCCCCATGAATGTCGATTAAAAAGGAAGTGACATTGAATACCCGATGAAATGAAGGAATGGATTTCACAGGTCAACTCCCAACAACTCCCATGACTACTACATACCTGGAAGACAATAAGTATCGATTGATTACCGTTTTAGATTGATATGTTGTTCAGAATGGAAACGTGAGAACCCGATAAAGTAAATATATTATTACATTATATTGTTACTGTTATTGTTATACTGTTACATTTGTTCACTTCCTGCTTTCCTAATATAGTTTGAGGTTTTGTTTATTTATTTAATTTTATTCAATTTTATTCAATTTTATTCAATTTTATTCAATTTTATTTAATTTTATTCAATTTTATTCAATTTTAGTTTTGTTTAGTTTACTTTAATTTACTTTAGTTTACTTTAGTTTACTTTAGTTTACTTTAGTTTACTTTAGTTTACTTTAGTCACATACCGAAATAGGAGGTGATATGAGCATAATTTAATTTAATTTAATTTTTTGTCCCGTACCAAAGTAAGATAGTAGCATTGTTTGAGGTCCTTACTCAATCCATTCCATAGTTTGATTCCACATACTGAAATGCTATGGCTAGCATAACGTAGTCCTAGCATAGAAGTGTTTCAAATGTACTTCTTCCCTGAGATCATATTTCTCCTCTCTTGTAGAGAAGTATCGGATGACATTTTTAGCTAATTAGGTAATATTTTCAGCCTTATGCAATATTTTTAGCTGTTTGAAGATGAACTATATCAGCAAGTTGAAGTATTTGTGATTTTAGAAATAAGGAGTTAGTATGTTCTCTGTAGGCGGCATTATGAATTATCCTTACTGACCTTTTTTGCAGTACATTCAGCGAGTGGAGATTGCTTTTATAGTTATTAGCCCATATTTTGCACACAATAAGTAAGATATGGTAGAAGCAGAGAGCAATAAAGAGTGTGGAGTGATTTTGCTGTAATGTATCATTACACAGTTGTTTTTTTAAAACACCTACAATGATGAATTTCCTAATAATGTACGAAATTATTATTATTATTGTACAAGTATGACTTTTTCTGGTCAGATTGCAAGTTAAAGAAATGGCAGAATGGATGTTATTATGTGTAATAGGCAAAAGTTGTGTGGACAATGTTCCCTTGTGTGCTCCCAGAAAGAAGGCTTGTTCTCCGGTGTACTAAACAAGCGTACCCTGTGGGATGCATTCAGGAGCGTGTGTTCATACCTTTACGCCGTAAGAATGGCGTTGCGAGTTGAAATAAAAACATCTCCCAAGTACAGTGCTACCTCTTGGGTGTGTTTCCAAACTTTTGGGAACACGTCCCTCATTGTGAACTTCTAGCGGGCGAAGGAGCCTATCGCCCCGGTGCCATGGAAACTAGCTGAACAAGCTCAGGTAGGAATGCCTTCCTTCCACACAGCCACACCAGTTTTGGATCCTACCTTGACGTTGGAAGTGGAGACGGAGCCGGTCTTCGGTTCTTCCCGGTCCGCAGCCAACCTCCGGACCGCCTTATGTGGGTCCGGCTGTGTCCGAAGTGTCGTTTGAGACGTGGCCAGGGGTCGTGTTGCTAGCGGCTCAGTAAGGAAGGCCGCCATTGGCTATCCTAAAAGTCGCTCCAAGCGCGTGGCGTCATTGTGTCATTTGCATAATTGGCTGTGACGTTTAATTGCAATCATGGAAAACAGTAGGAGACGACAAGTGAGTATGAAAAATACATGAAAAACAGCTGTAATTTTAAGAGAATAAAGTCAAAATATTATTTAAAAAATGTCATATTCTAACGAAAAAAAAGTTATAAAATAATGTATTATTAATCGCATAGAGTTGAAATATTAAATGTTTTGAATTAAAAGAAATAAATTTTAAAAATACAAATAAAGTTGTAACTGTTGGAAATTTATGTTGGGGAAATGTTTCACTATGGAAATAAAATTATAATTAGATGAAAAAAAATTACATGACGAAAAACCCCAGTAATTTGATGAGAATAAAGTCAAAATGTTATGAGAAAAATGTCATATTCTAACGAGAAAAAAGTTGCAAATTTATGTGCATAAACACAAAATTATGTGGAAAAAATAATGTATTTTTAATCACATAGAGTTGAAATATTAAATGTTTTTAATAAAAAAAAAATACAAATAAAGTTGTAACCTTTTGGAAATTTATGTTGGGGAAATGTTTCACCATGGAAATAAAATTATAAATAGATGAAAAAAAATTAAATGATGAAAGTTGAAATTGTTGGGGGAGGGGGGGGGACCCCCAGCAGAAAACCCCAGTAATTTTATGAGAATGAAATCAAAATGTTATGAGAAAAATATTATATTCTAGCAAGAAAAAAGTTGCAATTTTATGTGGATAAACACTAAATTATGTGGAAAAAATCATCTATTTTTAATCACATAGAGTTGAAATATTAAATGTTTTTAAATAAAAGAAATAAATTTAAAAAATACAAATAACGTTGTAACTTTTGGAAATTTAGGTTGGGGAAATGTTTCACTATGTAAATAAAATTATAAATAGATGAAAAAAAATTACATGACGAAAGTTGTAATTGTTGGGGGGGGGGGGCAGCAGAAAAAAATCCAGTAATTTTATGAGAATAAAGTCAAAATGTTGAGAAAAATGTCATATTCTAACAAGAAAAAAGTTGCAATTTTATGAAAATAAAATAAAATAAAATAAAATAAAATAAAATAAAATAAAATAAAATAAAATAAAATAAAATAAAATAAAATAAAATAAAATAAAATAAAATAAAATAAAATAAAATAATAAAAAATATATATGAAAAACTACAAATGAGCTGTCAATCCTTCCATTCCATCCGGTAAAACGACCATATTTTACGTTTTTTTCCCCCAGGACCTTCCCTTTTTAATATTTTCTTATGGGAAAAAAACCTCTTTGTTTACAACTTTAGTTGTTGTTTTGTTTCTCATATTACTTAAAAACAACAACATATTTCTCATAAAAGTACGAGACTTTACTTCTGATATTTGCTATATTTACTTTTCTGGGTAATTAGATTTAAAAAAAAATGTTCCATGCTGCAATAAAATAACAACCATGGGCAGCACTGTGGCAAGTAATGGCTATTCACTGTTTTAAACATCATTAGAGCCCTCCAGACATGAAATAACAACCCTATAGTCATCTTCACGCCGGTATTAAGTAATATAGTAGACATAATAAAAGATATCAGTAATACATAACATACTGTGGACTCACACATGGACAATGGGAACGTTTATTGTTTTTTTCCGGACAGTGTGCTTCATGCAGTGGCTATTGGCTCATGAATGCAACATTTCTGACACCTAGTGGCCAGTGTGGAATACGAAACATCACCGTTCATTTGACCGACATTTTCAATCGGTCCATGTCCCTATAAGACTAGTTTGTCCAAGTTTGACCCCCTGGTTCATGCCCAAGGTGGCCCCTTCAGATAAAATGTCTGACTTCCTGTTTTGGAATATTGGTTCTTTAGAGATATCTCCACCAAATTACGTAATTAGCTGGGGCTAATTAAAAGGGGCGCTACTGATTGAGTCGTACTTTTTGTTCTCAGGCCCAAACAAGGGAACAAATCAAATAAAGACGGACGTTCTCTCAGAATAAAACCCAGAATGAGAAAATGCTAAACACTAAACAGGATGCACCTGCTTCCTGTATGAGCCAGACTCATCTGGTCTTTGCTGCCAGAGGGCGGTGTTGGGGTCCGGGCAGACTGTGCCCCATTTGGGCTTTTAGAAGTAGAAACATGAGCACAGAAGGAGATAATACAGGGAGTGTCTCTGTCTCTTCTAGCTAAACAATACTCAACAGTATCGCATGAAGGGTCACCTTTCTGAATGGCTTCCCGGTTCTCCTTACGCCAAAAATCTCACCAGGAGCTAATTACACGCCCACAGTCACAGTGACGATGTCGAGTGATGGAAAGATCCACTAATGTATGTTTTGTTTATTTAGACAACGCATAAACGCATAAGGACGTTGTTGTGATGCGCGGAGTGTCCTTGAATGCATCTTACGGTCGTCTCGTGACAATGCGGAAGTTAGCTAAACGAGATATCACCGTTCATTAGAAGAGTTACGTTAGCTTTTATTTAGTGTTTGTTGTTTTCCGTTCACACATTTAAACGTTTGTGTTTTGATTTATTTTTTCGATTTAATGTGGACTTAATGTGGACATGTTCTTTGCTTTTAAAACGTTCATTCCAGGATAATTTTATAGACGAGTGCTGCTTTCCAAAGTACTTTTCCCAGATGGAAGTGGTTGACTGGGGTCCATGATCTAATTCAGTGGAACAACTCCAGCACCGCTTAAGTCAGCTTTCGTGTCTTTTCCAAATTTGAACACACCCTTCATACACAACATGGCAGACAAATACAAACGCCCAATGGTGCAGGGAGTCATGGAGGGGGGAAAAATACCATAATAAATTAAGTGTTTGTCATTGATAAGGCAGGGTATGACCACAAAAGTAGAAATATTCAATAAATACATTTCACAGAGAACAGTGACAATGACCTACTGAATAAACCTTTATTTAATCCAGTAGATTAAAAAAAAAACAATGTCTATATACAACAATTTACAAAACATTGACATGTACTCCATCCACTCAAATTCTTTAAAAAAAATCAAACCATTCAATCTATTAACACTCTATAAGAGTAGACTTGCATGTTTTGTGTCATAAAATATGAAAAATATTTCATGAAAACATTACAGACCGCACAAAAGAGAGTGGGCTTTTAATGGAATTTTAATTTTCCAACTATTTCAGGTTCCTGGTTTCTAGATTTTATGACTGACTCGTAACATAACTTTTTTTAAAACCTGTTTTTCTCAAAATGACACGCTTTTCCTCACGAGGGTCACAGGGGTGCTGGAGCCTATCCCAGCTGTCTTCGACCGAGAGGCGGTGGCCAGCCAATCCCAGGGCACATATAGACAAACAACCATTCACACTCACATTCATACCTATGGACAATTTGGAGTGGCTAATTAACCTAGCATGTTTTTGGAATGTGGGAGGAAACCGGAGTACCTGGAGAAAACCCACGCATGCACGGGGAGAACATGCAAACTCCACACAGAGATGGTCGAGGGTGGAATTGAACCCTGGTCTCCTAGCTGTGAGGTCTGCGCGCTAACCACTCGGCTTAAAAAAATATTTTAGTATTTAAAAAAGTAGCAATTTAGCAACAATGAATCATAATATTATGAGGAAAAATAAGGACATTTTAGTAGCCAAGGCTCCAACTTATTTTTTAAATCCTCTGTAAAAAGTAACTTTTTTTCTCTCAATATTTTGACTTTATTCCTGTAAAATCGTCTGCTTTTCTCATTTCTGCAACCAAATTTTTGTTTTTCAACATATGACTTAGGAAAATATTTAAACTTTTTTTTTTTTTAATTATTGGCACCTATAAATATCGGTACCTGATTTTTGTTGGGTTTTTTTTGTTTTGTTTTTGGCGTCTTCATCATTTAACTTTGGTCACAGAGCTGAAAGTCAGTGTTGACAGGGTCCACTTGATTCTGTGCCTAAAACACAAAGAGCAAAACCTCCTATCCCGTGTTGAAGCGACGTCAATGCTGGTGAGGTTTTCCAGGCGTGACCGGGACGGTGGTTAGCACCTGGTTCTGGAAGACAAACTTCTGGATGCGTTCAAAAAGCCAGCGAAAAACCAGAAGAACGCTGACATATTGGATCCAGGCAAACTTAATGGTTTCCCAAAAGCCGGGACGATAGGTGCTGGGAAGCCGTCAAGGAAAACGTGAGCATGGGAGGGTCACACCATACGGAAACACCTGACTTATATTCACTGGATTTTATGTCATTCGTGTGTACAGCCTCAGTCACTTTAGTGTTCCTTTTGGTCAGGGGTGTCCAAACTGCAGCCCTGGGGGCCATTTGCAGACAATGATTTTTTTTTTTTTGGCCCGCAGCACATTCTAAAAATATAATTTACCTAGAAAACTAAAACAACAACAAAAATGTTAAAATGTCATTATCATTTTACCAGAATAAAGTTAAATATTAAGAGAAAAAAGTTTCAATCTCATGAGAAAAAAAGTCACATAAAGTAATATGAGGGAAAAAATGAAATTTTTGTAGCATTTACTAGTTGAAATAGAAAAAGAAAAATTATGCATTTAATAAATATCTGAAATAAACACTTGAAAATTAGGTTGGGGAAAAAATAAAAGTTAATATATATAATAGGTCAAAACATTATGCGAATAAAGTAATAATACGAGAAGAAAATGTACAAAGTGAAATATTAGAAAAATTATGTGAAAAAAGAAATAGCAAAAAGGCACAAAGTCAAATTATTATAAAAATTTTTTTTAACAATTTTAATTCAGAATAAACCGGTAATATGAGAATGTCGTTTTATTAATTAACAATACGACAAAAAAGAACAATATAATTTGGGGGAAATTAGGGTGAGGTATTAAGGGAATAAAGTCATAATACTATGAAGAAAAAAAATGTAAAAAAAAAAAAGTAAAACAAAAATGTACAAAAAAAGTAATTTTTTTTTTTTTTTTTTTTTTTTTTTTTTTTAAATCGAACAACAGAAATTTTACAAATAGTCAATACGACAAAAAAGACGTATTCCAACAAGAAAAAGGTAAACATTTTGCAAGAATAAACTTATAAAAGTCAGAGGAAAAATTTGGACTCCCCTGCTTCTGACTTGCCCAAAAACTTGCCTTATGCCTTCTCGAAAGGAAACTAGTCCATAGACCGAGGACCTCCTGTACCCACATTATTTCCATACCTTGCTTTGTTTCCCTTCAGGGGTTGACTAAGAAGCAGAATGGCAATGAAGCGTATTCTTGAAAGGATATCTAATTACCTCTGTGGGGTAGCGGATCTCCACGTTCAGTAGGAAAGGAGAACCAGCAGCCCGTCCCGTGGTCCACACTGGCGTGGGGCAGGAAAGTACCGTGGTCACTTTGAAGGAAAGGTGAAGCAAAGAGAACAATTAGCAAACGTGTCGACATCAGGTCACCGGTACGGCTTCTACCGTAGCTAGGAGCTGCACCGCTAGGAGCTAAGGTGAGCCTCCAACAGGGATTTACGGACTTACGGAATGCTTTCCGGAGCCCGGGATTAGGCTGTTTCTGCTTGAAACTTGAGTGTTTGCACATTTCTCTATTTACTCAATCTGTATTTGCAAACACTCCAGGATTCATATTTTTCATAAAACAGCAGTCAAGCTTTCTTAAACTTACAGTTTCGTTCCTGGTAGCGCCTCACGATGCCGTCAAGGTCGTATGCACTTGCAAAAGGGCTGGAGGTGTCAATCACAGACACCTTGATTTTGACACACACACACAAAAAAAAAATCCATAAATATGAAGAAATTATACTGGTATTGCATGATGATACTTCCAAAAATAAAAGAGCTCTCTGATTTTGTTTTCACCTCTAAATGCTACTAATGCTAATCTATGATGGGATCATATTCATCTTCTGGTTGGTCCATGTGTACATGTGCTGAAATGGAATATGCACACATACATACACACGGATAGCGGAGTGCATGAAAGTCTTAAACACCAACAGGACGCTAAGATCCTGAAGTGTGGAGGCCAACTGTTGCTCAGGCGAGCATTAAATGTTGTGCAAGCAGTCAACACTGCTGTGGGTGGTCGGCGTATTTGCACCTTGTAAAAAAAAAAAACAGGTTTGCACAAAGATGAAGCCGTTATTCCTACGTTCCTTACGTTGTAAATGTTGAATAGTCCGCGGTGAGGCAAGGGCGTCCTCTGCTGCAGCCTCAGGTCTCCGCTGACGAAGAGCTTGGCTCCGGGGACCGAAGAGGAGTGCTGCACGTAAGCCAGGCTCTGCATCACCACTGTTGACTTTGTCTGGGGAGAAAAAAATGGTTTTACTTTATTTATGGGTTGTAAAAAAAAAAATAGAGTGGAGCGTAGAAGCTTGAGATGGGAGCTGTAGATGTTTTTTCACCAAGTTCTGCTTTGTGATAAAGGTGTAATGCTATTAAAGTGACATTATTCAGGCTCATAATATTACACGTTTATTCTCATACAATTGGCATCATTTTCTCATTCAATAACTTTCTTTTTGTCCTGTCCAGCCATCAGGGCAGATAGCATTATTGATCTAAATAAACAAATTTGCTCAGCCAGGGAAAAAAAGTGGAACCGGAGCAGGAGGGGATAGAAAAGAAGAAAAAAACTGAGGTGGGAGTGCGGGGACAATACAAAAGAGAGACAAGAACAACAGCAACAATTGCAATGACAATAACAGAACAACAAAAACAAACAGGACTACATCAGCAAATATCTAACAACTTAGTATTTTCACGATATTCTCATGATAGTACATTTCTGATGTTTTTTTCCCCTAACAATTTCAACTTTAGTCTTATAATAACGTCAAAATATTACGAGAAAAAGACAACAACAGAAGTTGCAAATTGACAAGCATAACTTAAAATATCAAATATTGTCATTTTAACTATTATTTTAACTAAATTTTTGTAAATTTTGTAAAATTCAGAGTTTTTTTTCCCTGTTAGAATATTAGTTTTTTTTAATACTCTGACTTATTCTCCTGTGGTTGTGTGCTGTGGTTTTCAATTTTCCAACTATTTCAACTTTTTTACAAGTTGTCTTCTCATAAAAAAATTCAATTCAAACTTTTATTTTTGTTTTTTTTTCTCATATTACATCTTTAAAGTTTTTTTTGTATTTATTCTATGCTACTAAATTGACATTTCCTTCATAAAATTGTGACCTTTTTTGCAATAAAATGCAACTATTTCTTTTAATATTTTGACTTTATTCTTGTAAAATTTCTGCAGGTTTTTCATTTCTGCTTCCAATAATTTCAACTTTCCTCTTGTAAATGTTCTTCTTGTAATTATGATTTATTCCCATGGTATTATAACTTCTTTCCCAAACAGCTTTATATTGTTATGGTTGTTACTAATATTCCGACATAAAAAATTATATTTTTCCATTACTGCCAACTCGCAACTGTTTTTCTCTCAATATTTATTATGGATTTTTACTTTTCTTGTTAAATTGTATTTTAGAATGGCTGTGTGGAGCGAGGTTTACTATTGCACAGCCACACATGCCGGCATCTGTTCCACGGGCACCCAATCAACCTCATTAATTAACAATAAAGGTATGTTACCCCACTCTAGCCCACGGGTACAGTCTTTCAGTAGCATACTCACAAAGAGCTGGTAGCTGAAGGTCAGAAGCAGTTGGACACTGTAAACACTTTCCTCATCTTTCAAGGGTAACTGCAACTGAAAAACCAGGAGATCCAGCTTCCCGTCCTGGTTGTGGTCCTCTTCTCTCACCTGTTCAGTTCAAGCACACAGAAAAAGCACATGAGTCTGATGGAGATGAACACTGCCGTGCATGAGCAAACCTCACAGAGACAAGAGGGATTCTCAGGTTGTCCCCCAGCATGTTGTTGAGATGAGGGGCGGTGCTCCAGGCTACATAGTCTCCGCTTGTGCTGGTGGAGGCTACCAGGAGAGTCTCATACTGGAAGCGCACTACCGGCTGCTCCTCATAGGTGCTCCTTTTAATCCAGAAACCTGCAGAACGAGCGAGACAGGGCGTTTAACTCACACAATTGCCACTTGTTTCTTTTATTTGACGTTACGTTTCTGTACCTTGGCTCCTGTACACCACCAGCAATGGTGGGATGTAAGTGAGGCACAAGACCGCAACAAGGAACACGGTGGCGCTGGTGCAAAGGCTGGTTTTGTACCGAATTAAAGCAGGATGGGAGTAAACTTCATAGAAAGGCATAGCTGGCGATATATGACGTACGTGCACGTCTTAAAAAAACCGTGCGTTGTCTCATCAACAAACTAGCCGGTTAGCTAGCTGCTTAAAACTGTTTACTCGTTCTTCTTTTTCTATACTATTAAGTGCAATACCGCCACCTACCGGACTGGCGTGTGGTGCAGTTGCAGTAGCTAACTAAACGGAATTACCATTCAGAACACGCTCGCTGATATCCAAAAACACATTCGTAAGATGTTAAAATTAAGTAACTTTAACTACACTAACAAAATTCTTGAGTAGAACTTCCCAAACGGATTATGGAAAGGCGAACGGTACACTTTAGCGTCACACTGTTTCCATGACTGCCGGCAAGCTCATGCTACATTCAGGTACAATCAGTACAACCACAACTTAACACGACTCTATGTATAAGCGAGCTATTGTACAGGATTGTATATTCACGTATTAAGGTGTGTGCGTGTGTGTATACCTTATTGTCCATGTTTGTTTGTACTCTCGCGTGAATGCACGGAACCCGTAGACATAATGGACATACACAATGATTATTTTGGACAGCACCTGAAGGCAGCAGCATCCTCCGCCAGACAGTGACGTCACCTGAGATCGACAAAGCCTGACGTTTAGCAAAACGGGCTGGAATTATTTTGTTGACGTTTTGTTTTCAAGGCTGTGCCACTGCAATGTTTGAACATTAAGACGACATTCCCTGCTGCTTTCAAAGACCTCCAATTCGACGTTAGCGTCACGCCTCAGTGCAGGGATCGAGCAAAGATGAAATGGATGTTCAAAGAGGACCATTCCCTCGGTAAAGGATTGCTTTGAAGACATGTTATGTCATGGAGGAGATTTTGCTTATTCATTCTGCATGGGTTATAAAATGCACGCATGCTGGCTAAAATATGATTTGTTTTCTGCACCTGTCATTTGAAGTACATGATGATGTTCCTAATTGCCATTGGATCATGTTACTATTATCATTCCTCCAAATAGATGCTGCCATCACGTTTAAGGCCTTATTATATCATTATTATATCATATCTGTGTTTTTGCTAATTATACACTGATTAGTCTCATACTTTCATTCTCTTCCTCAGAGCACCGATGTGTGGAGGCTGCAAAAATCCGCAACAAATACCCAGACAGAGTGCCGGTGAGTTTGATTGACAGTGTAAGCATTAGCTCCTTAAAAGTACGACTTCTGGAATTTTTCCAAAAGCTGACTCCCAATTTCATGCCCGGGTAATAAGACTTCCTGACGTCTCCACTACGTTTCTTGGAGATCCGTGCAACTGGTTGCAGAATGGTGCAATTATTTCGAACTCCAAAATGGCCGACTTCTTGTTGGATTTCATTGGAGATCGACTGTATGACTTGTGTGTTTTTAGGTGATCGTGGAGAAAGTGTGCGGCTCTCAGATAGTAGACATTGATAAGAGGAAGTACCTGGTGCCCTCTGACATCACCGTGGCCCAGTTCATGTGGATCATCAGGAAACGCATCCAGTTACCTTCTGAGAAAGCCATTTTCCTCTTTGTTGACAAAACAGTCCCGCAGTCCAGGTAAGCGCGCCACCACACTGTGGGAGTAGAGCTTAACATGTAACAATGTTATCGGTCTATCTGCTGAACAACATTTTTGGAATGGATGGTCTCCATGAATGGACAGAAACCAGACCCTCATTCTTGTTTTGTGTCGGTGTCCAAATGTTGTTCAGAACAGGATATCTCAAGAATCTAGCTGACCTACTTCCAAACCTCACCCCCCCCCCCCTCCCTGATGCATTTGAGAGCTGAGTTTGACAACAAGTTGACAGCTCGGAACTTTGCTTAGTCAAAAGTTACAAGTGGAGGCCAGGTTGAAGAATAGTCAGGATTTACATCAGGGGGGTACAAACTTTTTCTCGAGAGAACCACATAGTGAATAATCAAAAGATGCAACTTTTTTTTTTTTTTTTTTTACATTTTCCAAATATTTCAACTTCCTTTGTCAGTAGTCTTCGTAATGTTCCTCACATATTAGCACTATTACATGACTATAATATTTTGACTTTATTCCTATGCCGGCCTGATTTTCCAAATAGTACATCTCTTATATTACTCTCATATTAAGAATTTAAATTATATTTAAAATCACTGTAAAATTCTGCCTTTTTTTTCTTTTTAAGACTTTTTCCTCTTAATACAATATAGCATTTTTTCAATTTCTGCTGGTTTTGTTATTTTCTAAATTTTCTATTATTTCTACTATTTCTACTTTCCCGTAAATATAAATAGAATTTAGTAATTTAAATATTAAAGAAAATATATGCATAACAAAAAGTTGTAATATGAGAACTGAAAATGAGTTTGGGGAAAACGTTATATATAATATTACAGGAAAAAAGTCATAATTAGGAATGTCAGATTTTGGCTTTTTTGTCAAAAACTGATATGCCAATATTGTCCAACTCTCAATTTCCGATACCGATATGTATAACATCCCTATTCATAATGTTATGAGACAAAAGAAAGTTTAAATATTTGTAAAATGATTTTGAAAAGCAACAGTGGAAATTGAAAAAACAGCAGAAATTTTACGAGAATAAAGTCAAAATATTACTCAAAAAAAGTTGCACTCTAACACGAAAAAAAGTCGCAATTTTACAAGAATAACTGGTAACATTAGGAGGGAAAAAATGTCATTATTTTAAATCATAATTCATTTACAAGATTATCCATCCCTTTCCACACATGCTAACCACTTGTCCACCGTAACATTATAACTCATAAGATTATAACTTTTACACAAGCCTATTGCCCCCAAATTACAACTTACCATATTTTTTCTTTAACAGTTCAATGTTATACTACGAAAATTACATAAAATTAAAATTAATTAAAATTAAAATTACATTATTCTCATAAAATTTGTTAGATTACAGCTTTCATTTTGTCATCAAAATATATTTTTACAATGTGCATCCACAAATGGCTCCCGGGACGCACTTTGGAAAACCCTGATTTACATCTTGACAAAACGCATCAGCGACACGCACTCATTTGTCCACGAATGTGTCTCATATGGAGTATTTTGTCAGTAAGTACACAGTGTACACTACAATTACACATATACTACGTTAGATAGGAGTACCCAGGGCTTGAGTATGTGAGTACAGTATGTCTCACGAACGCCTTTAAAGTTTCTACTGCCCTTGAGCATGTAGCTGTGTCTCAAATGACGCACTTGCTGACACTTTGTATGTGTTGCAGCCTGACTATGGGCCAGCTCTACGACAAGGAGAAGGATGAGGACGGCTTCCTGTACGTGGCCTACAGCGGAGAAAACACATTTGGTTCCAAGATTTTTTTGTACGACAAAGGCTTATTAACCTTTCACACATAAACTCACCCACATCAAGTACACGGATGCACAGTGTTTCAGACATTCCTGCATCTGACGCAGTCGCTTCATGACCATTTGATGGCACTTGAATAGATCTAAATGCAATAGAAAAATATCATAAATCATGGAATGCAACTGAAAGGAAACAACACAAAACACTGCCGTACTGTAAAACGACCACAGCAGTCAGCGCATCCAACATGCATGCCACCTATTTATTGTTTTCCTTGTTGCAGGTACATGTGTTCACACCAATCATATTGCATCTGTATTTATGAACACTGAAGTACATATGCAAGACGTTAGACGCAGTCTTGTATGAAATAGCTAAAAGCCATACTACATACTAGTACGAGGAAACCAACTTGATATTTCTGTGTACTTTGTACTGTGTTTTCATATCAAGTAAATACAGCGCCAGTATTGCGGATATGATCGACTGTGATTTGTTTATCGTTGTCGCAGTCAGACCAACGTCACCATTTGTAAGCTATATATAAACCAAAAACCAAAAAATTGTAAATATAAACATAGATAATTAAAAAAAATACCGTTCCCATCATGCTAGTATCTATCCAATCCTAATATTACCCACGGTATCGATATTTGTACCAATCTACCAATAACTATAGTCATGCAGCCAAAAGCCATACTGATTAAAAGATACATTACCAGAAAATGTCTTTAGTAACGGTGAAAGTAAAAGTATTAAAATGAACTGCAATATATTGCACTTTTACGATTTAATAGATGACCTTCGACCCCTGACCAATCGCAAAAGAGCAGGCGTGGTCAAGATAGGCGTCTCGAGCGTTTCAACCAAGAGAAGAAAACTGTAGATTAACCCTGTATAAACTTGACATTTATGGAGTATTTTAATTCAAAGAGACTTACTGTAGAACTCTGCTGGGATCCAGTATCATTTAGTAAAACTATCACGCGAAAAAAAAATGAAGTCAGGTAGCAAATGACCCGGAAATGCTTCAACCCTGACTAACTTCCCGCTGTAACTAAAAAAAACTGAAGTCAGGTAGCACATGACCCGGAAATGCTTCAAACCTGACGAACTTCCCGCTGTCACAAAAACTGAAGTCAGGTAACACATGACCCGGAAATGCTTCAAACCTGACTAACTTCCTGTTTTGGTTGGCGCCGTTTGGCGATTGTTCGGCGCGTGGCACGTTGCTAACTAGCAAACGCTAGCAAACAACGAGAAGTACAACGATAAAAGTAACAGTAACTTTACTAGCAAACAACGACAAGTAAAACGATAAAAGTAACAGTAACTTTACTAGCAAACAACGACAAGTAAAACGTTAAAAGTAACAGTAACTTTACTAGGAAACAACGATAAGTAAAACGATAAAAGTAACAGTAACTTTACTAGCAAACAACGACAAGTAAAACGATAAAAGTAACAGTAACTTTACTAGCAAACAACGACAAGTAAAACGTTAAAAGTAACAGTAACTTTACTAGGAAACAACGATAAGTAAAACGATAAAAGTAACAGTAACTTTACTAGCAAACTACGAGAAGTAAAACGATAAAAACAGTAACTATAGGATACTGAATGGGTCCCACAACAACATAGTCACGTACTTCAGTGTTATCATTCTTTTTAATGCGTTTATTATCGTGTTCCTACGTGCAACACAAGTGGCTTCAGTGTTATTGTTTACATCAATATGTATCTCTGCAATCATACAGTCTAATAAGATGACACATGATGATACCGCATTTATTTATTGACCCGTTCATTGCAATCATACCGTAGTCAGCTGTGTTCATTCTTCTTTGTCCAAAAGTCTACTTTAATGTGAAGGTGCTTGCATACTTGCTAATATACACATACTAGTACTACTGTTGAAACTAAGGTGTACACACTGCAAGGTGTCCCTAAAGTGTGTACACACAGAATAAAATATTAACATTTTGAACTAAATTGTGTACAGCTTATGATATGACTTTAGGGATGCTGTGTATAATAAAAGTTACTAACTACGTGCATGACTGGTTCACACAATAATACTCTCAAGTAATGTTGCTTTGCTGTTTGGCTATGTTTTCATGTTTTTGGGGGTGGGGTGATATATCCAAGTATCACAATATTTATAATTGGTGTGCTCATTAAATGTATGTTAGACACTGTAGGTATTTTAAATAAATAAAGTAGCTTGGAGGACATAATTCAAATACAGGCGGTAACATGAGTGATCGTGGTTGTCCAAAAGGTGGCCCATGGGCCATTTTTGACCCTCAGCTTGTTTTTTTTTCTGACAGTGAATTGATGCTATATACGATATTACACTAACTTGCTTTGCCACCAATAACACAAAGCTAATATGTTCATGTTTCGCTCCGATAGCTAGAATACTGTGGTCAGACTGGCCTGCCTCGTGTCAACATAAGCGGAACAAGCTACTGCCGACTTTGTGCAGAGACATAGAAGAATGGCTGCTAATAAAGGATTTTTCTTGGTTGACGTGGTTTTCCTCCATTTGTGCATATTTTAGGTAAAAATTTGTGTATTATACATTAATCCGTCCATTTTCTATACCACTGGGGGATGCTGGAGCTATCCCAGCTGATATTAGGCGAGTGGCTGGGTACACCCTGAACTGATCGCCAGCCAGTGGAAAGACATATAAACAAACAATTACTCACACAAAATAAAAGCCAATTGTGGCCCGCAGGACACTAGTTTGAGACCCCCGCCTTGATATGAAAGTTTAATGTTAATGCGGCCCGCGCAAGTTTGATATGGATGCTGTATGGTATCATGTACCCAGAAAAAATTATTACGTTTGATTCATGTTCATGTTAAAGGTTAAATAACTTAATAGTTATCCTCCCTATCTGTGTGGAAGTGGTAAGTTGTTGGCTTTTTTAAGTTTAAAGGAAATAACTTGAAGGCTACCGTTTAGGTCGCTAGCTCTCTAGTTTGCGAGTTAGCATGTGTCTCAAGACCCTGCAGTTGCGCAATATGTTGTAAATAAAAAGAGTATAAATGTGACTATAGTCGTGTTTTGTCATGTCTACAGGGCTCTAATAATGCTTTGTTCATTTTAAATCTGAAAAAAATCATTTGTCTACCCACCAACTATATGTGGTTTCTTAGGTTTTTATTATTTTCCGTTTTATTATTATTATTATATTTATTTATTACTGATTGGTAGATTTTCTTTATTCTTGATTTGTTTATTTTTCATCTTATTTTGTGCAGAAAAATAAAAATTAAGATATTTGAGAACAGTGGAATGTTTTATCAGAGCTTTTATTGTAGAAAATCGGAACCAAAGCACTGAAAAAGTTTGTATATTTTTCGGTTTTTAATAAATGCGTTTTTTTGGGGGGGGAAAACCTGATGTGGCCCAGTCTCACCCAGACCCTAGCTCCAGTGGCCCCCAAGTAAATTGAGTTTGAGACCCCTGCTTTAGTGTTTATCCGAGGTCGGGTCAGACCTCAAACTATCCTGTTTTGTGTAGCCACCCTCCCAGGTAGATGTAAGCCAAGCTTAACACCAAAAAAGTTATCTTCTCCATCTTCAAGAGTTTGTTATTTTGTCACATCTCAAAGGATACATTGATAGGCGTTGTGTTTCATTGGAAGAGCAAGAGGTTTCTGTCACTGCGTGGCCAAAGAGGGAAGGCCTGGTTGCGAAGCTGCTGCCAAGCTTGCTGGTAGGCTTCAGATGCTTCCTTGTAGTCCAAATACGTGTGCAGGTCTGTCCTCCTGCAGGAGCATCAAGGCAAACATTGTCGTCAACCTCATTTCTATGAAATTAGATATGACGTGTATGTATAAAATATTTCATGATAATTAATTTGTCCTGCAGCTGCTGTGAAATTTCGGAGCTGCTTGTGTGGGATGAGTGAGTGGATGACTTGATACGAGGAATCAATGCGGTGGGATCAGGTTACCTGCTGGCCAGGAGACAAACACAAGGACCACTGTTCTCGCTTTCCAGAGAGTTCTTTCTAAGCATCCAACACACACATCCACCGACAGGGACTTACAGACCACGATGTGTACAAACAGTGTAATAGAGGTAGTACTACGAGTAGTCAGTGATCGGCTAATAACTACTGCCGTTTGTTACCTGAGAGAATCAGGAAGCGCTGAAGCTTTGGTGGCTGACGCCAGAGACAGGAAGGAATGGAAAAGCTCCACTTTGCACAAAGCCGACCTGGAACACACACACAAAAATCAAAGACCAACTTGAAATAATGCATTAATAATGCATTAATCAACCAAAAAGTATTTATGAAAATGTATGTTTACCGAGCTTTAGCGGTGCCCAGGTCCTTCTTGGTGACTCCCTGTTTGTAGCCGCTGGCAGTGACATCTAGTGGTTGGTCAGGTACATTACACCAGCTGATAGCTTCAAAAAAAAAAAAAAAGTCAACCCACTTGAAACAAAGAATCAAAGACATTTTGTGGTTCTTATTTTACGTCTATTGATAAAATCAAATAAAAAAAGGAGATGGATAATAAGAGTACTGTATAAAGTATTGGCCGATATCAGTGACAAAAGCAGCGTATCGAATCAGCAGTAATATTACTAAAGTAAAGTCAAAATATTAAGAAAAAAGTTTAAATCTAACAAGAAAAAGTTATATGAATAATAAGAATAATAATAAGAACGCTTTTTTAAAGTTGTAATATGACAAACAAACAATACTAATGTTTGGAAAATTAGGTTTCACAATGAAGAATGACAATAAAGTCAAAGTATTATGGGAATAATTAATGGGAAAAAAGGTTTGCGGGGGGAGGAGCCAGCCTGCATGGTTCCTACCCCTCCATCTGGTACTTTTACAATCACTAACTGTTACATTTGTTCACTTCCTGCTTTCATAAATTAAATTAAATTAAATTAAATTAAATTAAATTAAATTAAATTAAATTAAATTAAATTAAATTAAATTAAATTAAATTAAATTAAATTAAATTAAATTAAATTAAACGGACAAAATCATTCAGAGGTCAGAGAAGAAATGGTCACACTAAAAAGATGGTTTGATGGTCATATCACCTCGTACTTCGGTATGTGACAAAAAAATTAAAAATAAATAAAAAATAAAACTTAAACTATATTATGAAAGCAGGAAGTGAACAAATGTAACAGTTACCGATTGTAAAAGTACCGGATGTTAAATTAAATTAAATTAAATTTAAATGTAACAGTTAGTGATTAAATTTAATGTAATTTTATTTTTTTATTAAATTAAATTACATTTAAATGTAACAGTCAGTGATTAAATTTAATTAAATTTAATTAAATTTAATTAAATGTAATTAACTTTAATTAACTTTAATTAAATGTAATTAAATTTAACATCCAGTACTTTTACAATCGGTAACTGTTACATTTGTTCACTTCCTGCTTTCATAATATAGTTTAAGTTTTATTTTTTATTTATTTTTAATTTTTTTGTCACATACCGAAGTACGAGGTGATATGACCATCAAACCATCTTTTTAGTGTGACCATTTCTTCTCTGACCTCTGAATGAACAAAAAGCAGTGGTATCATCCGCAAATAATACCAGCTTTAAGTCTTTTGTGACTTTGGAGATATCATTGATGTACAAGTTGAACAGTTTTGGTCCCAGTATTGACCCCTGGGGAACTCCGCACGTAATAGTCAGGAAAATACGGTACTATAATGAACACAGAACTGCTGAAAGAGCAAATTCAATGCTGACAAAAAATGAAAAAATGGACTACCTGCTCCACAGGGGGTAATGCGTCCTTGTCCCGCCGTGTGCTGGAGCTCAGTCTGGGCTTGGCTGAAGGGGAACTCCAGTTTGGACTGAAGAAAAACTGGCGGACGCACTGAGAAACCAGCGCAGAGATCCAATACATGGGAACATCTGAACAGTATATTATGTATTATGATTGATATATATGTTACATTTTATAAATACCGCCAAATAGATCAATGCGTGCCTCACCTGGTGTACAAAGCTCTTTGCATGGATTCTGGGCTGTAGGGGCACATCCCGACCACCACTGTGCTAAAGTACAGCGCCTCCTCCAGGTAATGGGACAGCAGGGCACCCTGGAAGCCCAGCACGCCCCAGCGGGCCAGCTTGTCGCTGCACGAGAGAGACAGCGTGAGCTCGCCTCGGCCGGGCTTGACGCGCAGCAATCCTGCCGTGTGGTAGCCTGTCCTGGGTAGGAGAGGATCAGCCGGGCCGCCTTGCACCGACTTGGCGCCCGTTCTGTGAATATCCGGCTCGGTTGGGGATGGCGAAGGCTCACAGTCTTGTGAGGATTCTTCAGAGTCCTGAGCGTCATCTGGTTTTTCCTCGTCGGCTAGCTGTTCTTCTCGACAGAGCCGCTTGGAGTTTTTCAACACTGTACCTGATTTTGGTTTTCTTTTGACGCTTCCCCCAGCCGTCCCTTGATCACTCTTTATGGTTGGACACGGTTGAGGCTGCCTGTCAGTCATGGGGATGATGGAGGCGTCGCCGCCTAGTATACATCAGCTTATAAATGACAGACATTGGATTGCTTTTAATACCTGGAACACTTAGATGAAATATCTTCGTAATGAAAAATTTTTATCATTTCATATTCCAGGTATTCCTCAAAAACATGTTTTTGATATCATGGCATTCACATTTTTAACTTACCTTTTATACATTTTAAGAAATTTTTGTTTTAGTCTTACTACCCCAACCTTCCATAAGTGGGTCAAAAATGACCCGGTCAGGTTGTTTTCTTGAAATATCTGTGTAATGAAAAATTTTTATCATTTCATATTCCAGGTATTCCTCAAAAAACATGTTTTTGATATCATGCCATTCACATTTTTAACTTACCTTTTATAGATTTTAAGACATTTTTGTTTTTGTGTTACTACCCCAACCTTCCATAAGTGGGTCAAAAATGACCCGGTCAGGTTGTTTTCTTGAAATATCTTTGTAATGAAATTTTTGTATCATTTCATATTCCTGGTATTCCTCAAAAAACATCTTTTTGATATCATGCCATTCACATTTTTAACTTATCTTTATACATTTTAAGAAATTTTTGTTTTAGTCTTACTACCCCAACCTTCCATAAGTGGGTCAAAAATGACCCGGTCAGGTTGTTTTCTTGAAATATCTTCGTAATGAAATTTTTAAAATCATTTTATATTCCAGGTATTCCTCAAAAAACATGTTTTTGATATCATGCCATTCACATTTTTAACTTACCTTTATGTAACACACAATGGATCCTCCCATTTTCTATTGTTGTACGGGGTCATTTTCTTTTTCAAAGATGTAAAAAAAGTGAAAAATGAAGATGTTTCTAACATGAAATCATTCTTGTGTGGTCCTAAATATAATACTAAATATCATACAAGTGATTATTCCTAACCAAAATGGCAAAATTGTCATAAAAAGGCATTGATTCTAGTATGGGTGATTTTTGAGCCACTTATGGAAGAGTGTAGGGTCCAGTCACTCGTGCATCCAAGGGTTAAATGTACACAAGGCGTCAAAGTGAGCCAACACACCACCGTTCATGTCGAAACATCTGCCACAAAGTATTCAACTTACACGGTGTGTGACTGGTGAAGAAGAGGAAGGAAACTCCAGGCTGCAGCCTCCATTTCCCTGAACCCGCCGCCCGACAAAACACGTCGCTTCCCCTCCCGCTCACCGCTCTGTGCAGCTGCTGGGTTAGATACCTGCCAATATAAAATAAAAATAGACTGGAAGATCTTTTGGAAATGATGCGTGCTGATTGACACCTGTGTCCTGCACACCTGATGCAACCTCTTCTCGCGATGACTTCGGCATGGCTGTCATTCAGCACATCACCTGAACGGAGATTCACATATCAAAGTACGGCAATTTTTCCGAGCATGATTCTTACAGTTTATACTAAATAAGTCAATGAATGGAATCAAATAAGCCACGCACCTTTGGGACTCATGGCTGATTGTCCGATGCACTTGGTCCCAGTTCCCAGGGAAACCACTTCTCTTTCAACTAAAAGATGCAGGTGATATTTGATTATAAAAATGTAAGTAGCTGCTCCCACAACTGTGATCTCATTGGCAAGATGGCCGACAAACCACCTCAGTCTGAGCTTGCGTCTTTCTAATCCTGTTCAACGACAAAACATCAAAGCATCTTCTGCTCTACCACCTGATTGTTGGTCTCCAGACCATCCTGTGAATCGTTCCCATCACTTTTGCTGGTACTCTTCGGTCACAAAGGACCCCTGACGCTCTTCTCCTGCCTGCACTCACCTCTTCAACCTCTTTATCAGGGGTGTCCAATGTGCGTCCCGGGAGGCCGTTTGTGGTGCGCAGCTGTTTTTTTTTTTTTATTGACCTATTGCACATTCTAAGAATCATTTCTAAGAATCTAAGATTCATTCTAAGAATCATTTAACAAGAAAACTAAAAAAAATAAAAATAAAATAATGGAAAAATCTGCAAAAATGTAACAAATTAATATGAGGCAAAAGTTAAATTTAAAAGTATCATAAAGTAAAATAGTAATATATATAGTAAAATAATAAAGTAAAATAGTAGCATAAAAGTTGAAAAGTGAAATTAAATTTTTGTTAAAATACTATTACTTTTCTATCTATATGCGCCCTGTGATTGGCTGGCGACCAGTCCAGAATGAACCCCGCCTCTCGTCCGAAGACAGCTGGGATAGACTCCAGCACCCCTGTGACCCTCGTGAGGATAAGCGGTAGAAAATGAATTAATTAATTACTTTTTTTTCTCCGAGAAATCCAGTTTCCTCCCACATTCCAATAACATGTTAGGTTAATGACCAAATTGTCCATAGGTATGAATGCGAGTGTGAATGGTTGTTTGACTATATGTGCCCTGTGATTGGCTGGCCACCAGTCCAGGGTGTACCCCACCTCTCGCCCGAAGACAGCTGAGACCCTCATGAATATAAGCGGTATAAAATGAATGAATAATATTACTTTTCTTTAAATATATATGTATATATAACTTGTGTCTGTCTACACGTGTTGCCTTCCATAATGTCAAAGAGTGGACACCCCTGACATGCAAACCATAGCAAATAATAAAAATAGCAAATATTACTGTTACTAAATTTGCACTAAATAATAATAAAGACCAAATACATACACAATGAAAGAACATACAAATTAACAATAGCGATTACCTGTGTCAGAGTTAGCACATTGGGTGATTTTGACAACAGCGGCCAGCAGGGTCCACTCTCTGCCCGGCTCGGGCTTTCCTCTGCGGGGAAGCGCCTTGAAAGTCTCGTAGCACAATTGAGCGATGTCGTCGGCCGTCGCCATGTTGAACGTCACCGCTGTTTGTGAGCCGGGGTTCCCTTGAATTTAAATATTCTACACGTGTAATTCAACCAAATGCAATGTTACGAAGACATTGTTAGTGTCTTATTTTCTCTCGAGGCGAACAACTTTAGCGGAAGTACACCCGGAAGTGATTCTTCTTTTTGTTTTATGGCGGGTGGGACTCAGTGTAAGAGGTGCATTACCGCCCCCTACTGCATTGGAGTGGAAACACCAATTCAACATAACAATGGGCGGGTGGTTGACAGGCCGTTCATTTTGGCTCTGTGACGACACATTGGAAAAATAGGATTTAAAAAGAAAACAACAGGAGAAAAAAAATGAAAAATTATCAGTAATTTGACAAGAATTAAGTCAAAACCAAAACTAGCATAACATCATAATATTATGAGGAAAAAGAACGCCATTTTAGTAGCATTAGTTTACAATATTAAAGAGTTATAAAAACAGAATGGATAAAGTTGTAATTTTTGGAAAATTAGGTAAAAAACTGCTTCAATTTTACAAGAATAAAGTCAAATTCTAGTGATATTCTAAAGAGGAAAAAAGAGCAAACAAGAATGTAATTTTAGTTGCATATAGAATCATATTATTATAAGAAAATAATGTTCTCCTTTTGGAATATTAAGTCAAGTAAAAAGTTATAATATTATAATGTCATAACACCAAGAAAAAAATGAAGAAGAAAGTTGAAATATTTGTAAAACAAAAAAAAAAGCCCAGCAAAAATTGTAATAAAAAAAACCCTAATAATACTAATAATTCACTTTTTCACCCATATTTTTCTTGAAATATATATATAACGTCTTAGAATATTACAAAATATCAAAGTGGCATTTTTCCCTGTGTGGCCTTCGCTAGAAAAAGTATGGACAAAAGAAGCCAATAACCAATAATATACACTATATTATTATAATATACGCAATAATATACACTATAAAATTGTGTACAATATACCCAATATAATGTGAGTATATTCATGTCGATTTCTACTCCTCAAGCTGAATACTGCGGATCCAATTCATTTAGTCTTGGCTTCCAGATCAGTGCCTAATTGGACATCACGCCGTAGCTGACCCGTGGTTTGATGAACAGCGGCCATGGGGAACGTCATTAAAATGGCCACACTGACTGCAAGGCTGTGACACATGACCTTTCCCTGCAGACACATTGCACATGTGCTAACTCTGCAGCGTCAACAAATGGCTTCTTCGCAAAAGTGTCGCTGGTCCACACGGACGCTCATTTGCTTGATGGCTGCCAGTCACCTCCAGTTTCCTGTCTGAGCTCCGCGTTTGGATTATTTCACCCTGGACTGGTGGCCAGCCAATCCCAGGGCACATATAGACAAACAACCATTCACACTCACATTCATACCTATGGACAATTTGGAGTGGCTAATTAACCTAGCATGTTTTTGGAATGTGGGAGGAAACCGGAGTACCCGGAGAAAACCCACGCATGCACGGGGTGAACATGCAAACTCCACACAGAGATGGCCGAGGGTGGAATTGAACCCGGGTCTCCTAGCTGTGAGGTCTGCGCGCTAACCACTTATTCGCTGTGCAGCCCAATAGTATACATTTTAAAAATAATTTTCTAACATTGTTGGTTATAAGTATAACTCCATTTTCTATACCGCTTATCCTCATTAGGGTTGCGGCGGTATGCTGGAGCCTATCCCAGTTGACTTCGGGCAAGAGGCGGGGTACATCCTGGACCGAGGAAATATAATTCCTGTTTTATAAATAGAATATTTTGATAATTTGAGCATAGAAAACCTGTTTATGACCTTGTAAATACACTTTTTTTTGACATTATTAGAGCCCTCTAGACATGAAATAACACCCCTATAGTCACCTTTACACCCCTATAACATAATATAGTAGACATAAGAGAAAAAAATACATATTAGAGTACATTATAATATAGTATAAAATATACAATACACAAATATACCATATAGACTCACACGTTAGCATTGGGAGACTTCCTGTCCTGTACTGTACTTCCTGTTTTGGCTGATGTCTGATCATAACAATAGTAACATTAGTGACACCTATTGATCAGTGTAAAAAAGGGCCGTTGACAGGGGGGGACAAACGGGTATCTTGTCCCGGGCCCAGGCATGAGGGGTAGGGGGACCCAGAACTGGTCCCTCATGAAAATGTGATTAATCATTCTGTTCTGTTTCGTGACGCAGGTGGATATAAAAAAACGAGAAATCCAAATCCTTCACTCACTCACTCAAGAAACAGGTTTCGGAAAAAAAACATCAATTTTATTTTCAAATGACTTTTTTTTTGTTTTGTTTTGTTTTGTTTTGCCCATTCACTTTTTTACCCCCCCTTCAATTTTGAAATGTCATCTACCAAAGTCAAAAGTGTCAACGTCCTTAGAAACAAAGTCAGAGAAAGTGGAAGAAAGAAAAGAAAGAGAGATGCTACAACTGAAGGCCGCCTCATCACAGCTTTACCGCCATCAAACGTTTTCAAGTGGATGGATGCCCTCCCACCCACGTGAGGCGCCGCCCCCCCCCCCCCCCCCCATCACAGTGTGCTCCCGCCACGTCTCTCTCCGTGGCGGTCGAAGGCAGTCAAATGTGTTCCGACAGAGTAGACACCGGGGGAAAACATCCGAAATCATCCTAACGGCTACTGGAATTGTCCTCTTTGTGCGTTCATGTAGAATATTTACATACACCCCCCCCCCCCTTTTAAATGTAGGGGTGGGATGATTGATCCCAATTGATTGACTGAAAGAAGATTGATATCTTTGTCCCGTGTTTTATTCTGATTGTAATCACGATCAACAAATTCCAGGCTAAATCTTTTAATGTCAGAATTCCAAGTAAAACGTGTGAGTACTGGCGTTGTATTTATCTAAATTTGCAGTATCGGCCATCTATACCAGGGGTGGGCAAACTACGGCCCGGGGGCCACATCCGGCCCGCCAAGTGTTTGAATACGGCCCGCCCAATCTTTCCAAAGTATTTCATTTAAACTCAACATACAACCTGGCATCATGGCCTGAGCCAACCTTTTGATGGTTTTATCAATTTCGTTTTTTGACATGGTCTGTTGTTTACCAAGTGCTCCTGAAAAAAAGGACACAAGCACATAATAATAATAATAATAATTATTATTATTATTACATTATTATAATTATTATTAGAACTATTATGATTATTATAATTATTATATTAATGCTAATTATTATATTAATTATATATAATATTATTGTTATATTTGCATATTTTACATAATAATAATATAATAATTATTATTTTAATTTTATTATAATTATTATAATATTTTATTATTTTTAAAATATTTAAATATAAATATAAAATAATAAATAATAATAGCAGATTGCATGACAATTTTACAGATACAATAATACCAGGTGGACTGTTACGTGTAAAATATATAGTCTGCCCCCCCCCTAAATGTTGTCATATCAATGCGGCCCGTGAGTCAAAAAGTTTGCCCACCCCTGGTCTATACACTGTCACTTTTTTCTATACTTCGAGTGCCAAAGCAGAAAATCATGCATTTCCCATGTTTTGAAGTTTTATGCCGTGATGGTGTTTTGAACCGATAAATATTTACTAAGTTTGACGATTGCGGAAAATTATAACAGCTTCTGCAACTGATAAAAAATAACAATAAAAAAAAAGAGTCGGACGCTGGGAAAACACTGAGTGCAGACAGGATTGCAAGGTTTATAGCGTGTCTTTCTGTGTAAACATTGGACACTCATATTCATCCTGTTTTTATTTCCATGGAAAAATGTAGAATTTGCTGCCATATGACGCCGTCTGGTGTGAATACGCCAATGGAATCCTTAAACGGCAATTTTAAGGTTAAAAATATTTTGTACAATTGTAAAAATCAAACATTGTTCAGTCGAGCACCCAATGTCGAGTGCACTTTGTCTCCGATCACGGTCAAAATAGGCTGGAATGAGTAATGCAAGCCTCGGCGTTGTGCTTCACGCTAAAATGTCCCCCCCCCCGTCCTTTCACGTTGGACTTTTCTTCCACAAACTGCTGCTAGCTAAGACTGGTATCTTTGACATTCGTATCTAACGTTGTCTAAACGAGACATTCAACCGTGATTCATTCCTTCATTCCCCAAATGAAGGTATGTTATATTACTATTATTATATTTAAACCATAACTGGGTACAGTGGAACCCGTTTAAGCCGACGTCCCTTGCGGATATAGGCGAAACTAGCCATTGGTTGCACATTTCGTACTTTCGACGGATTTGTCTCTAAAACTGAAAAAGGCAAACCCGGGTTCCACTGTCTTGGCTCGACGTCGTCTAATAAGGCTTTTTGGAATCTAACAAACAGGTCGCACATCTAAGTTGTGGTGGCTTCCCTAGCTAATGTTTAAAGAAGTATCAGCACTGGGAAAAAAAAAAAAACTATGAGAAGAATTCTTAAAAGTATGACTCAACGAGTTAGCAGGTCCCCGTCTTTGTCTCTCCACCCCCCCGTGTGAGGTTTTTTATTTGGGGCTTGGTTTAAAAAGGATGTTCAGTCTATTCTTTTTGTTATTTTCTCAGCCAACACCTCCAATCACATCTTTTCCTCCTGCAAACCTCCTCTTAAAAAAAAAAAAAAAAAAAAATGACACTTGTCTACTCGGCCTGGGCATCGTAGTTGGCGCCGCCTGCCTTCTTCAGCTCCGTGCGAAGGTAGTCCTCGTCCACTTCCTTTGGATCACTGATCATGAACTCCTTGGCGAAGTTCTGCGGAAAAGCCATAACCAGTTGAAGTAGATGGATGGATCTCGTAATTTGGATGTTTTATGGCATAATTATGATGTACCGTTAGCTTCCATACCATAACGAGACCGTCCTAATGTTCTCTCATAATGGCAACCTTTATCTAGTTGGAACATGCGCCAGATACCCGAGTCACTGACCTGCACAATCTCTTTCACCAACGCTTTGTCAGTGCTGATTTTGGCCCGCTGCAGCCCGCTGATGCTCTCCCCAATCCAGGTGACGAGGGTGAACTTGGCTCGCTTGCTCATGGCGTCTCCCGTCATGATCCGCAGGAAGCAAAACAGACGAGCGTCATCTGAGGGGGGGGGGATAGAAGTGAGCGAGTCTGGCGAGCGGGATCTTGACTCCAAGTTGAGAGCACGCAGTAGCGCTTCGGTTCTGGGTGGGAATTTGTGCTTGTGTGGGTTTTTTCCACCTTCCTCGTCCAAATGTGGATGGATGGATAAATTATTTAATCCGAAAAATTTGAGTCTGTTTTTTTTGTATGTGTGAATACCTGAACAAAATAAAAAATATATAAAAATAAGAAAAGTAGCGTCCAAAGTGCGGTCCTGGGGCCATTTGCGGCTTGAATTTCAATAAATGACTGGCGAAATTGGGGTGCATACAATGCTGTCCTGTCACTTTCTGTTCATAAAATACAGCAAAAATTTTTATTTTTCTCACATAGATTTAGAAGGTGATTAATTTGAATTAATTTTAAAGTGTAATTAATCTGATTAAATAATTTAATCAGTCTGTATTTTTTTGTAATTTTTTTTGTATGTGTGAATAACTGAATAAAATAAAAAAATTAAAATCCTTTAAAGTAGAGGAGCGTCCAAAGTGCGGTGTATACAATGCTGTCCTGTCACTTTCTGTTCATAAAATACAGCAAAAATTAGCATTTTTTATATAGATTTAAAAGGTGATTAATTTGAATTAATTTTAAAGTGTAATTAATCTGATTAAATAATTCAATCAGTCTGTATTTTTTGTATGTGTAAATACCTGAATAAAATTTTAAAAAATCTTTTAAAGTAGAATAGCATCCAACGTGCGGTCCTGGGGCCATTTGCGGCTTGAATTTCAATAAATGACAGGCGAAATTGGGGTGCATACAATGCTGTCCTGTCACTTTCTGTTCATAAAATATAACAAAAATGAGCATTTTTCTCACATAGATTTAGACGGTGATTAATTTGAATTAATTTTAAAGTGTAATTAATCTGATTAAATAATTTAATCAGTCTGAGCTTTTTTTGTATGTGTGAATACCTGAATAAAATAAAAAAAATTAAAACCTTAAAAGTAGAGTAGCGTCCAAAGTGCGGTCCTGGGGCCATTTGCGGCCCACAGCATATTTAAAAAATAGAATTAAACAAAAAAAAAACACAGTCTGCAGTGCGGAGTGGTGAGGAATGCAGTGATCTCTACATTGGGGCGACCAAGCAACAAGGACACAATCACATGGATCAACATAGGAGGGCTCAGTCTCCGCAGTTCATTTACAGTGAAGAAAATAAGTATTTGAACACCCTGCTATTTTGCTATTTCTCCCACTTAGAAATCATGGAGGGGTCTGAAATTTTCATCGTAGGTGCATGTCCACTGTGAGAGAGATAAACTAAAAAGAAAAATCCAGAAATCACAATGCATGATTTTTTAACAATTTATTTGTGTGATACAGCTGCAAATAAGTATTTGAACACCTGTGTATCATCTAGAATTCTGACCCTGAAAGACCTGTTAGTCTGCCCATTAGAAGTCCACCTGCACTCCATGTATCATCCTGAATCAGATGCACCTGTTTGAGGTCGTTAGCTGCATAAAGACACCTGTCCACCCCATACAATCAGTAAGACTTTAACTTGTAACATGGCGAAGACCAAAGAGCTGTCCAAAGACACCAGAGACAAAATTGTACACCTCCACAAGGCTGGAAAGGGCTACGGAGCAATTACCAAGCAGCTTGGTGAAAAAAGGTCCACTGTTGGAGCTATCATTAGAAAATGGAAGAAGCTAAACATGACGGTCAATCTCAATCGGAGTGGAGCCCCATGCAAGATATCACCTCGTGGGGTCTCAATGATTCTAAGAAAGGTGAGGAATCAGCCCAGAACTACACGACAGGACTTGGTCAATGACCTGAAAAGAGCTGGGACCACCGTTTCCAAGGTTACTGTAGGTAATACACTAAGACGTCATGATGTGAAATCATGCATGGCACGAAAGGTTCCCCTGCTTAAACCAGCACATGTCAAGGCCCGTCTTAAGTTTGCATATGACCATTTGGATGATACAGAGGAGTCATGGGAGAAAGTTTTATGGTCAGATGAGACCAAAATAGAACTTTTTGGTCATAATTCCAATAAGCGTGTTTGGAGGAAGAAGAATGAAGAGTACAATCCGAAGAACACCATCCCTACTGTGAAGCATGGGGGTGGTAGCATCATGCTTTGGGGGTGTTTTTCTGCACATGGGACAGGACGAGTGCACTGCATTAAAGAGAGGATGACTGGGGCCGTGTATTGTGAGATTTTGGGGAACAACCTCCTTCCCTCTGTCAGAGCATTGAAGATGGGTCGTGGCTGGGTCTTCCAACACGACAACGACCCGAAGCACACAGCCAGGAAAACCAAGGAGTGGCTCCGTAAGAAGCATATCAAGGTTCTAGCATGGCCCAGCCAGTCTCCAGACCTGAACCCAATCGAAAATCTTTGGAGGGAGCTCAAACTCCGTGTTTCTCAGCGACAGCCCAGAAACCTGACTGATCTAGAGAAGATCTGTGTGGAGGAGTGGGCCAAGATCCCTCCTGCAGTGTGTGCAAACCTGGTGAAAAACTACAGGAAACGTTTGACCTCTGTAATAGCAAACAAAGGCTACTGTACCAAATATTAACATTCATTTTCTCAGGTGTTCAAATACTTATTAGCAGCTGTATCACACAAATAAATTGTTAAAAAATCATGCATTGTGATTTCTGGATTTTTCTTTTTAGTTTATCTCTCTCACAGTGGACATGCACCTACGATGAAAATTTCAGACCCCTCCATGATTTCTAAGTGGGAGAAATAGCAAAATAGCAGGGTGTTCAAATACTTATTTTCTTCACTGTACATCTCAAAGAGAAGCGACATTCCTTTGAGGACAACAATATGGAGATCCTGGACGGACAGAGTGGCGTGAAAGTCATCATCTATGTCAAAATAGAAAAGCTCAATGGAGATTTGCACCATCGGCTTATACGTAACTATGATTCCTGCACTCATATGCCAAGCACAAAGGTTCCCGACAACCTCTTCCTTCCTTTGCTGGACTCCTAGGATGTCTTCTTTATACAGCGATGCTGACTCCGCAAGCAAACCCCCGCCTCCCAGGCCCCCTCACCACACACACTACAAAAAAAAAAAAACAACTGCAAGGATGACACAGCAAAAACACAAGGCAAACCTCCAAGAGAGTCAAATTGGGGCGCTGATATGATTGGGTTTCTCCGATTTTTATTGAATAATAACAGCAGAGTCACGTAGCGCATCCGCACAACACTTACACAAGCTTACGTACGTGAACGTGAATCCGCTTCAACGCCAGAACAATCCCTCAAACCTTTCGTTGACGATGCGATCGTTGCCAAACGATGTGGCGGCGAGATCAACACAGGCGCCACCTTCCTGTTTTGCCACGGGCTATTTCTTGGATTCAATAAATGTTGCGCACCGTCTTTGCCAAAATGCTGGCGGGTGCTACTTTCTTTTTGGATGATTGTGCAACCGTGATCAAAAGAAAGGCAGCGACCTGAGGTGAGAAACTAAATTCTAAATACTAAATAATAAATTCAAGAACTAACTCATCGCAAAACAGGAAGGTGGTGTTCGTGTCTTTGGCATGAATGACGTCTTCAATGACTTTAAATTGTTTTAGGCATCTAAAACTAAAATTGTTAGTTGGTTTTGTATTTCAGATACTATTAAGAAGGGGTTAGTGGTTCTTTTATTAGAGTTGGGACACCATGGAAAGATTCCAGTCAGACAATGGATACTTCATACTCTTTTCATTCATTCATTGTCTTCCGCTTATCCTCATGAGGGTCGCAGGGGGTGCTGGAGCCTATCCCAGCTGCGAGAGGCGGAGTACACCCTGGACTGGTGGCCAGCCAATCACAGGGCACATATAGACAAACAACCATTCACACTCACATTCATACGTATGGACAATTTGGAGTGGCTAATTAACCTAGCATGTTTTTGGAATGTGGGAGGAAACCGGAGTAGAAAACCCACGCATGCATGTGGGGGGGGGGGGGGGGGGGGGGGCATGCAAACTCCACACAGAGATGGCCGAGGGTGGGACTGAACGAGCTCTGAGGTCTGCGCGCTAACCACTCGACCGCCGTGCAGCCTGGTACTTCATACTCTCCGAGCAAAATTAGCAAACATTTTTTTTCTAAGATGCTTTCATGTGCGTCGCGTAACTCCTCAGACACAATTTGCCGCTGCATTCAGGGACACTTTTAGCAAACACAGCCACACATGCAGCCCAAATTCCCCAGCAATTACTGCAATTATATGATGAATGGATAATTGCAATAGCTTTTAAAATAACAAATACATGCTTGTATTATTGCTAGTTTATATTACAGACTGCCAGATAGATTTTCTGCTGTCTTACATGACTCTTACTTGACTGTTGTGAACTGGTGTCATCTAGATAACAAATACCGATATAATAATAATAATTAATGTTGTTAACTGCAGAGGAAGCAAGTCATCGCCATGTTTTTTTGCAACAAGACAAACTTCCTCTCTTATCTCTGAGTAACATTTTGAGTGCAATTTGAATGTGACTGAAGTGGACTTCCGCATTCCTTGGTTGTACAAATGATCATGTTAAAAAAAAATGGGGCAAAGGACTATTGTGGCTGATTTTATGCGACGCAACACAGCTAACTGGTGTGCATGTTCGGGCCTCCAGGCCAATGGTTGACAGAGTGAAGTCTTAAAAGATTAGCGTGTCGCTAAGTCAAGCCGTTTGCTTCGCAGGCTTTCGGGGGATAGCAGCAACGTAAAAAAAAAAAAAATCTGGAGTGACAACATGCAAAACTTTCATGCTTGCACACATAGAGTGGCGTTCAACTCCATCCGCTCACCTGTGCACATCTTTTTTAACTCCTCATAGTCAGTCCCTTGCTCTGCAGGCACAATCCTGGAGCCTTGGTATTTAAATACAGCCCTGCAAGATGGAGAAGTGGAGAAGTGGAGAAGACAATGAGCATTGAAGCCATTCCATTTGTGATGTATTCTCACAATGTGTTCAGCCACAACAGCCGCATTGTGTGAGGCCACAGACAAAAAAATGTCCCAGACGCCCATGCAAGGTGGCACTTGTGTGGCAGCCGTGTGTTAATTGTCACAACCATCATGTTATCCCATCTGAATTCAGGACAAAGGAAATTACTTCTACTCCGCCAGGCCTGCACTCAGAAAGGGGCAGGGCAACGCAAACCTGCGTGTATTTCTGTATTTCAGCCAATATTCTTGTATGGACATGCACAAGAATTCCGGCTTCACAAGCCAGGCAGCGAGACAAATCAGGTCTTTGTTTCCAAAAAATACGCTATTTTAATAAATGGACATGTATGTATGACAAAATAAATCTTGAAACATATTATCTACATCTATGATGTATACAGCTATTCCATATATTAAGTAATAACACTGTTACGAGCTCTGAGGGATGTCTTCATAACGGGAACTAGATTGTTTCGCGGATGAAATTGATTGATGAAATGATGCGCATTCGAAATGGTACATCCCCAGTGTAGGCTTTCAGTATGACACAACGTCAAAATATGATAAGTCTGTAACATAAAGAGTACACACTCACCAGTTGATGTCCGTATTGTCGTCTCTGACTTGGTTGTAAGCCTCCCGGCAACCCTCTTTATCAATCTGGGTTGCCATTTTTTCCGGATAACGAGGGAGTTCAGACAGTTGAAGTGAACGTATTCCGAACCCGGAGCTAGCTTGTCATGCAGTGAACGGAGCGGCTAACTTGTACAGTCGATGTCATACATCAGATATAAAGTACAAATATTGCACAGATAACCGCAGCACCGAAGATGAACGGGTCGAAAACGGAATAAGTATAGACTTCTCACGGAGGCTTGGCGCATTTCCTATATGGGTTCCGTTAATGGGCGTTGGTGATGTGCCTGTGACTCAATCAAGCTTCAGCTAAACACGAGTGGAGACACTTCCGCCTTCTGTGGGTCGTCGGCGTCGTTGCAATCTCTGTGCGGATTATCAAAATAATGGCATATGACTAACGACTTACAACGTGTAGTATTGCGTAAATGCTGAGAAGCATTAAATCAACACAATTTCTCATCTATTTATTTCTCAACTTATTATTATTATTATTATTATTGCAGAAAGTCGTTTTACACTTTACATTGCTGCAACATTTGCTTATTCTACAGAGTGAGGACTACATTGTTCATTCTTGCATTCTGATCCAGCTTATCTAGTGTATTTTTCATTTGCTCAGTGATTTTTTTCCCTTCCTCAAAAGTGGCACAAAGGAGCATTATCATCCAGTAGTACCTTGATATCATCCTGTGCTACATTGATATCACCACAGGGTTTTGGAATGAAATGGCCTTTATTGTCATTATACAAGATGTACAACAAAATTGGAGAGCTTCTCCTTTCAGTGCAGTTTAAAAAACAAAAAAGTATATAAAGTAGAGTAAAAAAGATAATTTAACAAGATATATACAAGATATATACAAGATATCCAAAATATACGCATAGTATTGCACAGGAGCATATGCAGGAGCAGATATATTAATTTTAGTGCAATGATCAATGGGTCATAGTGCAAATAATGACTGGTGTATACAGGTGAGTAAAGTCACATATGAGTGTATTGTAATGGGTTGTTAAATAAATAAATATGATTGAGGTAGTAACAGAGGCAGTGATGGAAATATTGCACATTTGCATTATGCTAATGACCGGGTTTTAAACCCTATCATCCTGGAGTACCTTAACCTCAGTACCTCATTTGCTACTAAAAACATATTTATATTTTTTTATTCCTTGCAACAGTCAAAGATACTTATTTTGCTCTCTCGAGTAAAATAGCTAGTTGATTAACAGTTCAAAACATTCCTGTCATTTATTTTATTTTGAAAACTGACCGGAAATCCGGTTAATTGGCAAGGGCTTTCAAGTGGTCGGTACCGGAGCTGCACTCTGCATCAACGCTGCAACTCTGCGGACCACAGAATGTAAACTACAACTGTTTCTGACTTACTTGGAGACGTTTTCTTAGACTTTGTCATCCATGAGAAGCAACGGTTGGACATTTTCCCTCTCAACGGCATCCTGTATAGTAAGCAGTGGCATGTGCTGTTTAGCTATGTGTCGTATAGCATGCTAACGTCAATGTTACGAATTTGTTTGCTCCCTACATTGTATCTCTGACGTCAACACATATATGTAATGTATTGTGTTACAAGTTGTACATCCAATTTCCGAACTGTCTGAGTGAATCTATTCGTGATGGAAAACAAAAATATTAGAGGGGTGAGTGGGTCGATCCATACATCGATAGTACCCCAGCCAATGTCGGGTCGATACCAGCCTGATGATTCTGCACGAAAAGACTCACTCAATGTGTTGTGTGTTGTACAATGCTTTGTAGAGTACAAAAAATGACCTATCACAGGTCTGGAACAAGTTAAATGAACGATACTGTTTATTTTTGTAGTTTTAATTTTGAATAAGGCGGCACGGCGGTCGAGTGGTTAGCGCACAGACCTCACAGCTAGGAGACCACGGTTCAATTCCACCCTCAGCCATCTCTGTGTGGAGTTTGCATGTTCTCTCAATGCATGCGTGGGTTTTCTCCGGGTATTCCGGTTTCCTCCCACATTCCAAAAACATGCTAGGTTAATTAGCCACTCCAAATTGTCCATAGGTATGAATGTGAGTGTGAATGGTTGTTTGTCTATATGTGCCCTGTGATTGGCTGGCCACCAGTCCAGGGTGTACCCCGCCTCTCGCCCGAAGACAGCTGGGATAGGCTCCAGCACCCCGCACGACCCGTGTGAGGAAAAAGTGGTAGAAAACGAATGAATGACTTTTGAATAAAAGCTCTCTAAATAGGTTTTTAACACTAGTAGAGGCCTATAGACATAAAATAACACCCCTATAGTCACATTTACACAATCCATCCATGCATTTTCTATGCCGCTTTTCCTCACTAGCATTGCAGGGGTATGCTGGAACCTATCCCAGCTGACTGTTCGCCAGCCAATGGCAGGGCACATACAAACAACCTCGATGTGGGGGACGACTGTAATTGTATAATTTTGTTTTATCGCATTTTTATGTTTTGTTCTATTTTGTTGAGGAATTCCACCAATTTGGTATGAACTCCTATGCACGTTTAGAATTTGTTGTCTGATATCTGGTCATTTTTTTTGTTAGATAATAAGACATCATGGAGAATGGAAGCCGTGTATGTCGGCCCCACCAAATCAGTGAGTCGTCCAAGGTAAGTTCATGACAGATGTGTGATGAGAAGGTTGCTACTGTTTATATAGTGCATGTAACTGTAGTGACTGCGGAAGAGTGACCGTATCATTTTTTTGTCATTGTTGTGTTCTGTACCGCCAGGTGTTCTTTTGGGCCGATCATGCGGTGGAATTGTTGCAGGGCCTCAATGAGCAGCGACAACACAGCCGCTTCTGTGATGTGGTGCTGGTGGCCGATGAGCGGTGCTTCCACGCTCACAGAGCCGTGCTGGCCATCTCCAGCCCTTACTTTCATGCCATGTTTACGCTGGGCATGAGAGAGGAGCGGCAACCAAAGGTGTGTGTGTGTGTGTCACAGCATACAACTATGGTGCGTTCAAGGACCGCCCAAACAAAGTGCAAAATTTCAACACCCAAACTGAAATCTTTTAATAATGGGTGTTATATAGTAACTTAGCATGCAGGCCTCACAGCTAGGAGACGCGAGTTCGATTCCACCCTCGGCCATCTCTGTGTGGAGTTTGCATGTTCTCCCTGTGCATGTGTGGGTTTTTTTTCCAGGTATTCCGGTTTCCTCCCACATTCCAAAAACATGCTAGGTTAATTAGCGACTCCAAATTGTCCATCGGTATGAATGTGAGTGTGAATGGTTGTTTGTCTATATGTGCCCTGTGGTTGGCTGGCCACCAGTCCAGGGTGTACCCCGCCTCTGGCCTGAAGACAGCTGGGATAGGCTCCAGCACCCCTGTGATACTGGCAGAAAATAAATGAATGGTCTGCGCAGCGCCTGGATGGTGGACGAGTGGTTACCACTACCACTCAGCTTGGAGACTCGGGTTCGATTCCCCCCTCGGGCATCTCTATGTGGAGTTTCCATACTTCCGTACTCCGGTTTCATCCCACATTCCAAAAACATGCTAGGTTAATTAGCGACTGCAAATTGTCCATAGGTATGAATGTGAGTGTGAATGGTTGTTTGTCTATATGTGCCCTGTGATTGGCTGGCCACCAGTCCCGGGTGTACACCACCTCTCGTCCAAAGACAGCTGGGATAGGCTCCAGCACCCCCTGCGACCCTTGTGAGGATAAGCGGTAGAAAATGAATGAATGAATGAATATAGTAACTTGCATTTTCCTCATGCTGCCTACAGGTGGAGCTGTTGGGTTTGTCCTATGTTGGTTTGAAGGCAGTATTGGATTTCCTGTACAGTGGAGAGCTTCCATTGGATGGTGGGAACGTTGATTCCGTGCTGGAAGCTGCTCACCTCTTGCAGGTCAGAATCTGCTGTCAGACGATCAACGAATGAGCCTTCAAGGTCATAAAGCAGCAAAAACACCCCCAGACCATCACACTACCACCACCATATTTTACTGTTGATATCATGTTCTTTTTCCGACGTACGGTGTTAATTTTGTCATGAACACTGACCTTAACTGAGGAAAGTGAGGCGTTTGGATGTTATGGTGGTGTCTTTTGTGACCTTTTTATCTCATCCTTCATTGAAGTTACAAATACAATTTTTTATACAATATTTTTTACAATATGGAAAAATATATATTTTTTTATATTTCAACTAGGCCTTTTTTTTCTGAAAACCGATATTGCTTCAGGTGTGGCAGGTGGTGGATTTCTGCTGCCAATACCTGGAGCGGGAGGTGAGCGAGGACAACTACTTGTATCTGCAGGAGCTGGCGCAGCTCTACAGCCTCCAGCGCCTCGACACCTTCGTCGACGACTTCATCCTCACACGCTTGGCCAGCCTCTCCATCACCCCTGACTTTCTTCGAGACATCCCTTTGCACAAGCTCGTCACGTACCTCTCCAGTAACCAGGTAAGTGCCTTTCCTATGTGGTGACAATGACAAGGCGGTCTAAGTAACCCCCTGGGCTCCTATCATGGCCGGCAGGTCCATCACGACGGTGAGCGGGAGCTGTTTGACACGGCTCTGTTTTGGCTGGCTCAAACTCCCGAACGGAAAACCCACGCCCAGCAACTCTTATCCCGCATCCGCTTCCCACTGATGCCAGTCGGGGACCTGGTGAGCCGGGTGCTGCCGGAACTGCAAGCACTTTTACCGGAGGATGGTCTTTGCCAGGCCATGGTGGAGGAAGCGTTGGCGTACCACAGAGCCGAGAACCAAAGCAGACAACCACTTCTCCAAACGGAACAAACCGTATTGAGGGGAGGAGTGGAAGGCCTTCTGCTGACTGGTGGAGAGGTACTTCATTCATTCATTCATTCATTCATTCATTCATTCATTCATTCATTCATTCATTCATTCATTCATTCATTCATTCATTCATTCATTCATTCATTCATTCATTCATTCATTCATTCATTCATTCATTCATTCATTCATTCATTCATTCATTCATTCATTCATTCATTCATTCATTCATTCATTCATTCATTCATTCATTCATTCATTCATTCATTCATTCATTCATTCATTCATTCATTCATTCATTCATTCATTCATTCATTCATTCATTCATTCATTCATTCATTCATTCATTCATTCATTCATTCATTCATTCATTCATTCATTCATTCATTCATTCATTCATTCATTCATTCATTCATTCATTCATTCATTCATTCATTCATTCATTCATTCATTCATTCATTCATTCATTCATTCATTCATTCATTCATTCATTCATTCATTCATTCATTCATTCATTCATTCATTCATTCATTCATTCATTCATTCATTCAAACGCAGTCTGACAACTTTCCGATTGAGCGGCTACAAGATACCTCAATCAGATTTGGGAAAGGAATATTTCACCCCCGTGAATCCGATTATATATTCATTGGGATTGGCACTTTTCTTTGGGAATGAGGTGTATACAAAGGTTACATTCTTTCCGTTTGAGCAAATAACCCGAATGGAATTGGAATATTTGGGTCCATGTATACGTGGCTATTGAGTCTGAATGGGCCAATTCCCGTGACTCCAACCTGATGGTGGATACCGTCATTTCCTTAGCAAATGAGACTCACATGTCTCCATGATACTGTATTCCTCAGGTGTCCGAGCGAGGGGAGGAGCTCAGCGCTAATGTCTGCCGGCTAAATGGGGAAAACTGGGAGATAGAAACCCAGCTTCCAGCCCAGCAAAGCCACCACTGCCTGGCCGTGCTCGGAGGCTTTATCTTTGCTGCCGGCGGCAGTTCGTCCAGGGACAACGTTGGAGACGCCGCATGTAACCGGCTGTACAGATACGATCCCCGCCACAACCAGTGGACCAACGTACGATATCGCTAATAGGCCTTTAGAAATACTGGAATACTTTTACCAGCAATTACCAGTGTATTCATTATTTCTATGTCTTCCAGGGCGCTCCAATGAATACCCCCCGTGTAGATTTTTACCTGGCAGCAGTGGGGGGCTGCTTGATCGCCGTGGGTGGAAGGAACGGCTTGGGAACGTTGTCCTCTGTGGAGCGATACGACCCCGCGGGCAACTGCTGGTCCTATGTGGCGGGACTACCAAGGTACGTAACCTTTAGATGCATAAGTGGGTCAAAACTGACCCGGTCAGGTTGTTTTCTTGAAATATCTTCATAATGAACATTTTTTATCATTTCATATTCCAGGTATTCCTCAAAAAACACGTTTTTGATATCATGCCATTCACATTTTTAACTTACCTTTTATACATTTTAAGAAATTTTTGTTTTTGTGTTGCTACCCCAACCTTCCATAAGTGGGTCAAAAATGACCCGGTCAGGTTGTTTTCTTGAAATATCTTCATAATGAAAATTTTGTATTATTTCATATTCCAGGTATTCCTCAAAAAACATGTTTTTGATATCATGCCATTCACATTTTTAACTAACCTTTTATACACTAAAATACTGTGATCTTACTTACTTCATTCATTTTGTACCGCTTATCCTCACGGGGGTGCTGGAGCCTATCCCAGCTGCGGGCGAGAGGCGGGGTCCACCCTGGACTGGTGGCCAGCCAATCCCAGGGCACATATAGACAAACAACCATTCACACTCACATTCATACCTATGGACAATTTGGAGTGGCTAATTAACCTAGCATGTTTTTGGAATGTGGGAGGAAACCGGAGTACCCGGAGAAAACCCACGCATGCACGGGGAGAACATGCAAACTCCACACAGAGATGGCAGAGGGTGGAATTGAACTCACGTCAATTAACCTAGCATCACATTCATACCTATGGACAATTTGGAGTGGCTAATTAACCTAGCATGTTTTTGGAATGTGGGAGGAAACCGGACTACCCGTGGAAAACCCACGCATGTACGGGAAGAACATGCAAACTCCACACGGAAATGGCCGAGGGTGGAATTGAACCCTGGTCTCCTCGCTGTGAGGTCTTCTTATTGTGACTTATTAATTAGTACAAGTAATTAAGCATTACAAAAAGCTTAAAGATGACCTATTATGCTAATTTTTGGCGCTTTGTATCGAGTTGTGGACTCCGCACAGATAACCCACATAGAAAGCTTTCTAGATCCTCCAGATTCTGCACCTCTTTTTGCAATGTTATTATGGACTTCCTGCTTTCGACCCAAGCGGTCTGTTTAATTATTCATCGTTTACTAGTTTTTGTCCTCATGTCTTCCAATTTGACAGTCTGACTAAATGTCGTGACAGGTTGACGTACGGCCACGCCGGCGCCGTCCACCAGGGCGTGGTCTACATTTCCGGCGGACACGATTATCAGATCGGACCATACCGCAAAGATGTCTTGTGTTACGATCCATCCCGGGAAGTTGACGCGTGGGTGGAATGCCCGGCCATGTCTTTGGCTCGGGGCTGGCACTCCATGGCCTCCCTCAACAACCTCGTCTACGCCATCGGGGGCAGCGATGACCACGAGGCTACCGACGAACGCTTTGACATCCTTCAAGTGGAGTCCTACAACCCGCGCAGCCGCCAGTGGACTCAGGTGGCGCCGCTCCTGTTGCCAAGTAGCGAGGCGGGTCTAGCGGTTTGGGCTGGGAGGATTTACGTACTCGGTGGCTACAGCTGGGAAGCCATGACCTTTTCCAGGACCACTCAAGTGTACGATCCTCATAAAGATGCGTGGTCCAGAGGGCCGGATTTACCCAAACGCATCGCGGGGGCCTCTGCTTGTGTGTGCACCATTAAGCCCCCGTTGACATCGCCGTCTCCAGAAGGAAACCAATCATCCAACCAAGCTGAAAGATCAGCAAGGACTTTGCCCAAAAACGTCAGGACCTGACTTGTGAGTGACATGTCTTGTATGACTTGGCCTTCTCCTCGTGTCACATGACTCGTACAAGCAACATTATGGAATTTCATGCTATTCATTTATTTATTTATTGTGTATTGTGTAGAAAAAGAAAGATAAGCAAAGTGCCAAATCATCCATTTTCAGAAATGATACAAAAGATGGCGTGGATTTACTCGTCAAGATGGAGGGCCCTCCAGCCTCGTTCCAATCCCCTCAGTGCCCTCATGTCTTCTTCGCTCAGACAGAAGTCAAAGATCTGTGCAGAACAACAGCATGGCAAGCTTTCAATAAGAACGCATCTATGCTCATCCATATGCCGATATTAAGAAAAAATATCCATATGTGTAACATGACATATCTCCTATGGTGGAATGAACACATGTGTTGTATACAGCATTTTTTAAATAATCAGTTTTCATGATTTGGGAAAAAATCCGATACAGATATTGACCTATGTTTAATTTTTATACTAATTTTTAGACTACTTGACATATTTTTAGTCAAGCAAAAATGGCGAAAAGTGAAATAAAAAAAAACATCTACTGTAAATACAACCAATATAATAGGCATATTCTTTATAGTTTAACCCTTAGATGCATAAGTGGGTCAAAAATGACCCGGTCAGGTTGTTTTCTTGAAATATCTTCGTAATGAAATTTTTTTATCATTTCATATTCCAGGTATTCCTCAAAAAACATGTTTTTGATATCATGCCATTCACATTTTTAACTTACCTTTTATACATTTTAAGAAATTTTTGGTTTTGTGTTACTACCCCAACCTTCCATAAGTGGGTCAAAAATGACCTGGTCAGGTTGTTTTCTTGAAATATCTTCATAATGAAATTTTTTTATCATTTCATATTCCTGGTATTCCTCAAAAAACATGTTTTTGATATCATGCATTCACATTTTTAACTTACCTTTTATACATTTTAAGACATTTTTGTTTTAGTCTTACTACCCCAACCTTCCATAAGTGGGTCAAAAATGACCCGGTCAGGTTGTTTTCTTGAAATATCTTTGTAATGAAAATTTTTTATCATTTTATATTCCAAGTATTCCTCAAAAAACATGTTTTTGATATCATGCCATTGACATTTTTAACTTACCTTTATGTAACACACAATGGATCCTCCCATTTTCTATTGTTGTACGGGGTCATTTTCTTTTTCAAAGATGTAAAAAAGTGAAAAATGAAGATGTTTCTAACATGAAATCATTCTTGTGTGGTCCTAAATATAATACTAAATATCATACAAGTGATTATTCCTAACCAAAATAGCAAAATTGTCATAAAAAGGCATTGATTCTAGTATGGGTGATTTTTGAGCCACTTATGGAAGAGTGTAGGGTCCAGTCACTCGTGCATCCAAGGGTTAAATACGTAGATCCACATGAGCTCTACCTTTGTGTTTTCAAGAATATGATGAGACTTGTCACTCCTGGGAATGACGGCAATTCCTTGCTGTACGTGGTACCTCAGCAATACCTGGGAAAAAAAAAAACAAACATGTTTACAGATATACTTTATCACTTGTCCTTAAAGGTACATACAGTGCATCCAGGAAGTATTCACATTGTCCACCTTTTGTTGCGTTATAGTATTATTCCAGCATGAAATACAGTAATCCCTCATTTATCACTGTTAATAAGATTTCCGACAAGTCGGATTCTGTGTTTATAAATTGAATATTTTTGTGGTTAAAGCACAAAAAACCTGTTTAGTATGTTTCTTAACATTATTAGAGCTCTCTAGACATGACATAACACCCCTATAGTCAGATTGACACTCCTGTTACCCAATGTCGTCTGCATAATTATAGAAAACATGACATTTTAAACAAGACAACAACACAGACTCACACATTGGCTTTGACAGCGTACTTCCTGGTGGCTATTGTCTCATCAATGGCACCCAGTGGCCAGTGTGGAATACTACTCTATGCCGCTATTTGAGGTTAGGAAGGGACTCACGATGCACTTCAGTGGCGTTATTAACAAACGGAAAACCTACATGCAGTGAACATTCACACAGGAGCTGCTGCCAGTCACAACTCGCACTCTCCACACTGTCAACCATGCTAACGCTCAGCTAGTCAACGCTACACACACGGCACTGGCCTTATATTTGTATTTTTGTTCATACTATATTCGACTAAGCTTTTTTAGTCATCCACGACACAGTAATAATTTAGTAATTTCATTTGAAAAAACGTGAAATTCAAACTGTACATTTATTTTGAAACTCCAAATTCTTTCCGGATGCGCTGTATGGTATAGTGCGGCCCCAAGCTGACCTGTGCAGGGCTGCGTCTGTGCTTTTTGCCGATTTCTGCAACCACTGGGTCTTGCAGGAGTTTATTTGGGTCGGCACCTTCTCTTAATCTGGTTAGAAGAAAAAAAGCAAACAGTCCAACAACAAAGCAAAATAACGCAGGGGTGTCCAAACTTTTTCCAGCGATGGTCACATAGTGAAAAATGAAAGGATGCAACTTATACTAAGAAGGTATACAGTATTTTCTGGACTATAAGTCGCTTCGGAGTATAAGTCGCACAAGGCAAAAAATGCATAATTAGGTAGTAAAAAACGTATATAAGTCGCTCCGGAGTATAAGTCACACAAGGCCAAAAATGCATAATTAGGTAGAAAAAAAACGTATATAAGTCGCTCTGGAGTATAAGTCGCTCCAGGCCAAAAATGCATAATTGGGTAGAAAAAAAACATATATAAATCGCTCTGGAGTATAAGTTGCACAAGGTCAAAAATGCATAATTAGGTAGAAAAAAACGTATATAAGTCGCTCCGGAGTATAAGTCGCACAAGGCCAAAAATGCATAATTAGGTAGTAAAAAATGTATATAAGTCGCTTCGGAGTATAAGTCACACAAGGCCAAAAATGCATAATTTCAGTAGAAAAAAAACGTATATAAGTCGCTCCGGAGTATAAGTCGCACAAGGTCAAAAATGCATAATTAGGTAGAAAAAACATATATAAGTCGCTCTGGAGTATAAGTTGCACAAGGCCAAAAATGCATAATTAGGTAGAAAAAAAAATGTACATAAGTCGCTCCGGAGTATAAGTCACACAAGGCCAAAAATGCATAATTAGGTAGAAAAAAAACGTATACAAGTCGCTCCGGAGTATAAGTCGCACAAGGCCAAAAATGCATAATTAGGTAGAAAAAACGTATATAAGTCGCTCTGGAGTATAAGTCGCACAAGGCCAAAAATGCATAATTAGGTAGAAAATTTTTTTATATAAGTCGCTCCGGAGTATAAGTCACACAAGGCCAAAAATGCATAATTAGGTAGAAAAAAACGTATATAAGTCGCTCCGGAGTATAAGTCGCACAAGGCCAAAAATGCATAATTAGGTAGTAAAAAATGTATATAAGTCGCTTCGGAGTATAAGTCACACAAGGCCAAAAATGCATAATTTCAGTAGAAAAAAAACGTATATAAGTCGCTCCGGAGTATAAGTCGCACAAGGTCAAAAATGCATAATTAGGTAGAAAAAACATATATAAGTCGCTCTGGAGTATAAGTTGCACAAGGCCAAAAATGCATAATTAGGTAGAAAAAAAATGTACATAAGTCGCTCCGGAGTATAAGTCACACAAGGCCAAAAATGCATAATTAGGTAGAAAAAAACGTATATAAGTCGCTCCGGAGTATAAGTCGCACAAGGCCAAAAATGCATAATTAGGTAGTAAAAAATGTATATAAGTCGCTTCGGAGTATAAGTCACACAAGGCCAAAAATGCATAATTTCAGTAGAAAAAAAACGTATATAAGTCGCTCCGGAGTATAAGTCGCACAAGGTCAAAAATGCATAATTAGGTAGAAAAAACATATATAAGTCGCTCTGGAGTATAAGTTGCACAAGGCCAAAAATGCATAATTAGGTAGAAAAAAAATGTACATAAGTCGCTCCGGAGTATAAGTCACACAAGGCCAAAAATGCATAATTAGGTAGAAAAAAAACGTATACAAGTCGCTCCGGAGTATAAGTCGCACAAGGCCAAAAATGCATAATTAGGTAGAAAAAACGTATATAAGTCGCTCTGGAGTATAAGTCGCACAAGGCCAAAAATGCATAATTAGGTAGAAACATTTTTTATATAAGTCGCTCCGGAGTATAAGTCACACAAGGCCAAAAATGCATAATTAGGTAGAAAAAAACGGATATAAGTCGCTCCGGGGTATAAGTCACACAAGGCCAAAAATGCATAATTAGGTAGAAAAAACGTATATAAGTCGCTCCGGAGTATAAGTCGCACAAGGCCAAAAATGCATAATTAGGTAGAAAAAAAACGTATATAAGTCGCTCCGGGGTATAAGTCGCACAAGGCCAAAAATGCATAATTAGGTAGAAAAAAAACGTATATAAGTCGCTCCGGAGTATAAGTCACACAAGGCCAAAAATGCATAATTAGGTAGAAAAAAACATACATAAGTCATACTGGAGTATAAGTTGCATTTTTTGTAGGTAATTTATTTAACTACTCGACCAAAACAGACATTACGTCATCTTGGAAGGCAAGTTCTAACATTAATAAAAGAATAGAGAACTGGCTGAATAGGTGTAAGATATGCTAACACAATGCTTATTCAGATACACAAAAAATAAACATGAACAGAAAAGGTGTCCAGTGTTTATGGAACATAAACACTTTTTTCATTTATAAGTCGCTCTGGAGTATAAGTCGCAGGAACAGCCAACCTATGAAAAAAAGTATGACTTATAGTCCGGAAAATACGGTATATATTTCTAGAAAAAGCATTATGATATTGTGATAAAGCCTATAATCCACTTTGCTTTCTGCTCCTGTTTTTTGCTGTTGTTTTTTAAATATTTTTCAAATATTGCAACTTTCTTCTTAATTTTTTGGGGGTAAAATTATGACATTTCCATAATATTTTGACATTGTTCCCATTGTTGTCATTGTTTCTGTCCAAAAATTAAAACTTGATTTTATTTTGTTTGCTTCTCATAATATTACAGCTTTTAAAAAAAGAAAAAATTCTACTCAATACCAAAATTACATTATTTTTCTTCTGAAAAATCGGCAACTTCATTCTCATCTTTCTCTTAATATTTTGGCTTTATTCTCTTAAAATTACAACTGTTTTTTTTTTCATTGCTGCTGTTTTTATTCATGTCGTTACTTTTTGTAAATGTTCATTTTATAATTATAGGTTTCTTCCCATATGGAACCTTTTCCTCAAACTTATTTTCCAAAAATGACAACTTTATTGTTTGTTTCTCATCCCATTCCATCTTTAAAAAACACCATCTTTTGTTTTAACATTTAAACTTTATTCTGCTAAAATGATGTTATTTTCCCCTCATAATTCTACCAAATTATTATTGTAAAATTACAGCTTTTTTGTGAGATTGCAATTTTTTTTTTCTCTGAGTATTTTGACTTTATTCTTGTAAAATTAGTGCAGATTTTTTCATTGGTGCTGTTTTTATCCATGTATGTAGCTTTTTCCTCAACTTAATTAAAAAATTTTTTATTTTGTTTACAACTTTAAAAAACTTTTTTTTGTCTTTACTATTTAAACTTTATTTTACTAAAAGGATGCTATTTTCCTCATAATATTACAAAGTTATTCTTCTAAAATTACAACTTTTTTCTCTTAATATTTTGACTTTACTGCTATTACTGCTGATTTTTCAATTTTTGCTGTTTTTCTTCTCCAGTTTTCTTGTTAAATGCTATTTTTAAAACGTGCCACCACCTTGCTTTCAAATCCATTTTATTTTTTATTTGTTTAAAAAGTCACAAATATTTCTCCATAGAAAGGAAGCTAACAAGCTAAATAGTTGACTTTGAGTTGAGTTTCTTGTCGATGTCATGTCAGGTCGTGTCTTTGTTCCAGCTTTAACAATGATGATGCTAGCAGCTCATGCAGTGGTTCTTACAGATAAATAAATCAATATTATCAGGTTATGAATACTATTTCCACACTGAAAATAAGTGAGAACGTGTATGAATGATACTGTAAAACTTACAGTTGCGGTGGTCTTGCAGGGGAGCCAAAGGGGCTGAAGGCTATCAGGGCAACATTCCGGGATTTACAGAATTTTGTCAGCTCTGGCTGTGTCAGGTATGGATGTAGCTCCACCTGAATAGACACCAAACAGTTCGCCAATGAAGTACATCCACTGATACGTTCCCAATCGAAGCTAACTGGCAACTATGGTGACCCTTAGATGCAGAAGTGGGTCAAAAAGGACCCGGTCGGGTTGTTTACTTGAAATATTTTCGTAATGAAATTTTATTTTTATCATTTTATATTGCAGTTATTCCTCAAAAAACATGTTTTTGATATCATGACATTCACATTTTTAACTTACTTTTTATACATTTTAAGACATTTTTGTTTTTGTGTTACTACCCCAACCTTCCATAAGTGGGTCAAAAATGACCCGGTCAGGTTGTTTTCTTGAAATATCTTCGTAATGAATTTTTTTTATCATTTCATATTCCTGGTATTCCTCAAAAAACATGTTTTTGATATCATGCCATTCACATTTTTAACTTACTTTTTATACATTTTAAGACATTTTTGTTTTAGTCTTACTACCCCAACCTTCCATACGTGGGTCAAAAATGACCTGGTCAGGTTGTTTTCTTGAAATATCTTTGTAATAAATTTTTTAAAATCATTTTATATTCCAGGTATTCCTCAAAAAACATATTTTTGATATCATGCCATTCACATTTTTAACTTACCTTTTATACATTTTAAGAAATTTTTGTTTTAGTCTTACTACCCCAACCTTCCATAAGTGGGTCAAAAATGACCCAGTCAGGTTGTTTTCTTGAAATATCTTCGTAATTAAAATTTTTTTATCATTTCATATTCCAGGTATTCCTCAAAAAACATGTTTTTGATATCATGCCATTCACATTTTTAACTTACCTTTTATACATTTTAAGACATTTTTGTTTTTGTGTTACTACCCCAACCTTCCATAAGTGGGTCAAAAATGACCCGGTCAGGTTGTTTTCTTGAAATATCTTCGTAATTAAATTTTTTTTATCATTTCATATTCCTGGTATTCCTCAAAAAACATGTTTTTGATATCATGCCATTGACATTTTTAACTTACCTTTATGTAACACACAATGGATCCTCCCATTTTCTATTGTTGTACGGGGTCATTTTCTTTTTCAAAGATGTAAAAAAGTGAAAAATGAAGATGTTTCTAACATGAAATCATTCTTGTGTGGTCCTAAATATAATACTAAATATCATACAAGTGATTATTCCTAACCAAAATAGCAAAATTGTCATAAAAAGGCATTGATTCTAGTATGGGTGATTTTTGAGCCACTTATGGAAGAGTGTAGGGTCCAGTCACTCGTGCATCCAAGGGTTAAATAACCCATAAAAAGCCGTAGCGACGACCTAATAATATGTGTCAAAACAACTTTATGGCAGATGAAAAGTGAAGAAAAAGTTGACGAATAAATAGATGACATATGACATCCTTATTCCTGTGGTAATAATAATAATAGAGTAATAATAATGCCTCTATATAGTTGTGATTATCATACCTGATTGACAGCAGGAGGAATTTTACAAAAAGCAAGAAGTCTCTCCAGCTGCATGATATTAAAGTTGCACACTCCGATGTTCTTTACTTTCCCTGAAGCGAGCAGTGCTTCCATGCCCTGCATCCAGGAAAAACATCTTTTCAACACTAAATTTAAAGTAAATTTAAAGTAAAATGTTCTTACCCTCCATACGTCCACATAATCTATAGAAGAAGCTTCATGGTCCTCACACGTTTCCTATGGAAGCACATTTAAGAACATTGAATTTAGCTGAAATATGTTTACTGTTTTTCAAACTTTTTGCCATAATATGACATAACTGTTTCCCCAATTTTGTCATAATACTAAATGACATTTTTCATTATTGTTCCTCATAATATTACAGATTTATTGTTATAAATTGCAACTTTTTATGTATTTTTTTTAACTTTAGTTACAACTGTTTTTCCCGTTTTTGCTGTTATTGTTGTTTTTTGTAACTAATTCATTCATTCATTCAACTTCTACTGCTTATCGCTGGGGGTGCTGGAGCCTATCCCAGCTGTCTTTGGGCGAGAGGCGGGGTACACCAACCATTCACACCGTAACTATTTCACATTTTTGTAATTATAGTATTCCCACAATATAGCTTTTTCCACAAACCAATTAAAAAATATACAACTTTTTATTATGAAGTATAATGATATTATTCTTGTAAAATTATTACTTTTTCTCATATAATTATTTTATAATTATAATAATTTATAATTATTATATATATTTTTTTCGTGATATTTTGACTTTATTCTTATCAAATTACTCCTCATTCTGAATTTTTGCTGTTATTTTTAATTGTTCCCTTTAAATGACATTTTTGGAATGTGCTGTGGGTCAACAGAAAAATTGCTGGCTGCCGCAAATGGGCCCCGGGCCACACTTTGGACATCCCTGCCCTCCAGTATTAGTATTATAACAAATATATAAAAAAAATTGAATAATAAAGTAAGAATTCAAAAAAAGTTTTACCCACTGTATGTTACATATTTATGTTATAAATATTACTTGTGCAGATTGATGCACAAATGTTTAATTTGCTCAATAATTGCTTGATATTATTATTGTTTATATTAGTCATATAGTAATAATATGTATGCTAAATACACCTGGATTGGTCAGCAGTCAATCACAGGAGTATTTATTTCTATTTGCTTTTCAATGATACCCCAAACCAAAATTCATAAAAATTGCGGACGCCATGACACCGACCTTTATTCCAGCGGGGGAGTGTAGGAGGTATAGATCCAGGTAGTCCAACTGGAGATCTTGCAAGGATTTATTGAGACACAGTGGGATGTCTTCCAGTCCATAATGCGTACGCCGCAACTGAAGACAGAACAATAAATGTTCTTTTAAATGATACTTTAAGATATTCAATCACATGATGTCTCAAGACATTTCTGGTACGCTCTTCTTCAAGACTCGTCCAGTATTTGTACTTCTTTTCCATTCATGTTCCTCCTGCTGTTTTTCACCTCACCTTACTGACGATGAACATGTCCCGGCGACTGATGACGCCCTGCCGCATCATGGAGCCGAGCGCCTTGCCAATGTCCGCTTCATTGCCGTAGCAGTACGCAGTGTCAATGTGGCGGTAGCCAGCCGCGATGGCGGCCTCCACGGCGCCCTGGACGGACGTGCGGGGAAGATGGCAGGGCTGTAACAAGATGCACGCCGTCTTAATCAGACATTGGCCAGGCTTTTTTTTGCCATTTTATTATCATAATATTATAACCCCAACCTGATTTCCAAAAATTCTGACTTTATATCTTATTATTTCTAATAATTATTATAATAATAATTAATAATAATTATTATTTCTAATAATATTATGACTTAAAAAATATCTATCCAATTAAAATTTCATGATAAAATAATATATATTAATAATTCTAATGGAATAATAATCACATTATAATCTTTTTTCAAAAATTAGAACTTTTGCTTGTGTCTCAATAAGACAACTTTTCAAAAAAAAATGTTTATGGTAAAATGACATTATTGTTTACATAATATTGTGAGTTTATTCTCGTAATTTTTTTTTCTTGTAAAATTTTGACCTTATTCTCATATAATTTCCATGGTTAAATTTTACAAATATTTCAAATCTCTTCTTGTGTAGTTTCTTACAATATTATGACTTTATTCGCATAAAATGTTTACTTTATTCCCGGAATATTAGAACCTTTTCACTAATTAAAAAAAAAAATTGCAACTTCAGTCTTGGTTTTGTTTGTTTATCATAATATTACATTCATTCATATGGTAAAATGACATTATTGATTACATAATATTGCAAATTTATTCTCGTAAAATTTTTATATATTTTTTTTCAACAATTCAACTTTTTTCTCGTCATATTTTGACCTTATTCTCAGATAATTTCCGCAGTTAAATTTTACAAATATTTCAACTCTCTTCTTGCATAAAACATTAACTTTATTCCCGTAATATTAGAACCTTTTCACTAATTTTCAAAAAAAATTGCAACTTCAGTCTTGGTTTGGTTTGTTTCTCATAATATTACATTCATTCATATGATAAAATGACATTATTGATTACATCATATTGCGAGTTTATTCTCATAAAATTTTTATTTTTTTTTCAACAATATTTCAACTCTCTTCTTGCATAAAACATTAATTTTATTCCCGTAATATTAGAACCTTTTCACAAATTTTCAAAAAATTGCAACTTCAGTCTTGGTTTTATTTGTTTCTCATAATATTACATTCATTCATATGGTAAAATGACATAATTGATTACATCATATTGCGACTTTATTCCCATAAAATTTTATGATTTTTTTTCAACAATATTTCAACTTTCTTCTTGCATAAAACATTAACTTTATTCCCGTAATATTAGAACCTTTTCACAAATTTTCAAAAAATTGCAACTTCAGTCTTGTTTTTGTTTGTTTCTCATAATATTAAATTCATTCATATGGTAAAATGACATTATTGATTACATAATATTGCGACTTTATTCACATAAAATTTTTATTTTTTTTCAACAATATTTCAACTCTCTTCTTGTAAAGATTCTCACAATATTATGACTTTATTCACATAAAACGTTTACTTTATTCCCGTAATATTAGATGCCATTTCTCATGATATTACAACTTTTAAAAATATGTATTTTTCATATTTCAGCTTGTAAAACAACCATTATTTTTCCTCATAATATTACTTTATTCTTGAGAAATTATGTTATTTTTCTCATTAATTTTTTTAAATTTAAATTAAAATAAATAATTTAATTAATTAATTTATTAAATTTAATTTACAAGTTTTTTCTCTTAACATTTTGACTTTATTTTGTAAAATTACTGTGGATGTTTCCATGTTTATTTTTCATTTTGTTGTGTAATTATATTTTTTGAATAAAAATAAAAACATAGTTACTATATGGCCCCCAGCCTGCTGCTTGGACACCTCTGCCATATTCTATTTTCAGCCAACAACCAATCAGGGACAAAACTGTATACTTAATGAGTGTTAGTCAACTTTACCTTCCATGTCCCCAGACCCAAAAGTGGCATTTTTGAGCCATCATTGAGTTGGATACTCCTGGCCGCTTGCGTTCCTTCCGTGCTGTAGTCCATTGACGTGACCCTGCTGATGTGCCAACGCTGCACACATCAAAACCGTGTCTTCCTTCTTTCTTGCTGAGTCGATCCTTCCTTCCTCTTTCCAAAAGTCACTTCATGTATTCGTGCAGCAACCGTCTAGCTAACCTTGCCCGGCGGATACTCTTCCGCGCTTCTGTTGTTTCAACTCAGGAGTTAATGATTGCACAACACCTCGCCCCCATGAAGCACATGTGAAAAGGCGGTTCGAAGGTTGTTCTTCGCTTCCGAGTAGCAACCACTCACACGTGTTGTGTGAGTGGTTGCTACTGTCATACTTCCCTTATTTCCATTATTTTCCTTTCAAGGGGCAGTTTTGCATCCTACCCACCCCATAAAAAAACGTATGCTGTGTAAAGAGAACCTATTATGCTCATTCCCGTCCCTTTGTATTGAGTTGTGGACTCCTATAGAGCAGCTACACACAATAACCAGCACGGAAAGCTTTCTAGTTTTTCCAGAATCTGCACCTATTCAGCAGTATTTCTTTGGATTTCTTGCTTCCCGAAAAAAACGGTTTGTTTTAATTTAATTCCGCCCACGGCCCGCCTCCAAGCCATCTAACATGGTCATTAACACGATTTCTGCAGGTTTATCAGTGTTTAAAAAACTCGGGTAGAGCGACTAATTGTGGTGAGAAACGGCTATTAGCAACCCCACTCCATGTATGCACACTATATAATACTACACAACTTTTACTCCATTAGTTATGCAAAATAAACACAGTTCAGTTTAGACGCTGATAAATTGTTACTTCTGGCGACCAAGTAACGTTGGCAAGGTGTCGGACTTTGTGGCTAGTTTGTGGGCTAGTCCAGGTGCATACTGGTCCGTGTTCACAAAGCAGTCCCGTGTGAAATAGTGTTGACAGATTAAAATGTATTTCTTTTGCTGGTAGGGAATCAAGTACTCCAACCACTTGTGTCTGATGTTTGCCGCGTTAGGAATTGTAAACTAATGTAGCTTTCAGTTACACCAGAAAGCATTTCAGGCCGACAAACAGTACAAACAGATCACTGTCTCTTTTCAAAACTATTGTATTTTTTTTTTACAAAAATGTATTTGCATATAATAGTATTAAATATATATATTTTTTATTTTACTTTCAAATAAAGAAAAACGGCGCCATCTGGTGGCGAACTGCCCGTGCTCTTATATGCAGAAGCTACAGCATCTCACTCAGTATTGTTTTTTTTTTTTAATTAATATATATGAATGGCATGTGGCATCTTCACTGTACCAGAAATATAAATTTTAAAATATGATACCTCACGTAATATTGTCAATATGCCGGAAATGGAAGTTAAAAAAAAAATACGTCACGTGGTATTGTCACTTGGCCGGAAATGGAAGTTCACCCGCTACGGCAGAGGAGCACAGCTGAGAAAGGTAATAAGGAAGTCAACATTTGAGACATTTTTAGCGTGTCAACACACTCACGTTACTCTGTATGAACTACTAAGGACGCTTTACTTCTTTACGGTCGATCAGAACAGGTTTTATGCGCGTCTTTTTTCACGAAACCCCCACAAAGCTAGCTCGCTACCAGTTAGCCTCTTGTAGGTCAATTTTACTGGCAACATACACACCAGAAGTTATTGGCGTGGTCGTTTCAAAATAAAGGCGCACACGCCGCTCACGTCAACACAACGGTTCCATTGTTTATTTTGAGAGAAACGACCCGCGTATTACGTTGTATTGAGTCCCACATACATCAGCTTACGTTCTGTTTCGAATTGTAGCTATATTCATTTTAATTCCAATTCATCACCGTGAGTTGGCAAAACAGACCGGAAATGCGAACGCTGTCTTTTCGTGAAATTTACTGCGCTCGGTTGAAACGCCTTCCACTGTCTTCCGTGTTGTTATTAGAACGCGTCGGTGGGTGTTAAATGACGGAGCACTGGAAGCAGTTTTGGGATTAGGATGGGATGCTTAGGTGACCTACGGATAAAGTGATTCCTATTTACCGCGAATGTAGATGTACTTCAGTCGTTCATCAGGTACGCCATTCCGATCCAAATGCTTTTGTTGCGAAAGCTTAATGGTTTTCAGGTGGAGGTGCGATTGCAAGTCAGCAGTCACCTTGGTGAGGTTAAACATTGTGATCTTTATTGGATTGCTTCACTGGAGAAGCAGGCATGCTCTCTGACCTTGCGTCAAGGTTTTGGTTGACACATGTCATACGCTTTATGAAAGATGTCTCATATTTGTGGACTTCCCTTCTTTTATGATGCAACAGAACTATATGTATGTACGTTTCAGCGCTGTGACGTCATGGCAGCCGCCAGCGTGACCAGACCTGCTGGCGTTCACTCCATTGAAAAGTCTCAGTTGATCCTAAAAGGTAACACGACCTCTTGATCCTTCACAGTACCGTGGCATGTGGACTTGTAGCTTTCCAGGTACGCCGTGGTTACGCTTTGCTTTTTTTTTAACTTGGCTAACACGGTTGGGTGGATCGGGTTCCAATCGCCGCTTTGGGAATCTGTGCGGAGTTGGCATGTTCTCCTCATGTGTGGGTTTTCTCCAGGTATTCCGGGTTTCCTCTCACATTCCGAAAATGCCTAATGTGAGTGTGAATGGTTGTTTGGTGATATGTGCCCTGCCCGTATAGACAAGGGTGTACCTCGCCTGTCGCCCAAAGTCAGCTGGGATAGGCTCCAGCATACCCCTGTGACCCTAGTGAGGATAAGCGGCATAGAAGATGGATGGTTTATATATATATATATATATATATATATATATATTGATTTTTTAAAATAATAATTTTAAATAATTTAATATAATTTGACTCTCCTTTTTTCCCCTTTGTTGCTGTTGTTTAAAAAAAATCAAAATGGCTGAACTACATTTGTGGATTTTTTCCAGTGTTTTCCTATTTTTATTTTTATTTTTATTTTTATTTTTATTTTTATTTTTATTTTTATTTTTATTTTTATTTTTATTTTTATTTTTATTTTTATTTTTATTTTTATTTTTATTCAACTGTGCAAAGTGGTGGCTGTCATTAGGTTGCAGCAAAGAATATCAGTTCTCAACAAAATTAGCGAGAAAATCATCTTTCTGTGACAACATACGTTTCAAGCATAACTTTCACTTTGACATATTTAGCCAAAATGTCTAAACAACAATACCAAAACAAATATTGCACCATGAGCGACTTATTTTACTATTTTCACGTTTGCTACCGAGCTCTGTGTGTGCAAGCTTTTATTTTTATTTTTATTTTTATTTTTATTTTTATTTTTATTTTTATTTTTATTTTTATTTTTATTTTTATTTTTATTTTTATTTTTATTTTTATTTTTATTTTTATTTTTATTTTTATTTTTATTCAACTGTGCAAAGTGGTGGCTGTCATTAGGTTCCAGCAAAAAATATCAGTTCTCAACAAAATTAGTGAGAAAATCATCTTTTTGTGACAACATACATTTCAAGCATAACTTTCACTTTGACATATTTAGCCAAAATGTCTAAACAACAATACCAAAACAAATATTGCACCATGAGCTACTTATTTTACTATTTTCACGTTTGCTACCGAGCTCTGTGTGTGCAAGCTTTAAAATGTGTCTTCAATCCCTAACATCCATCGTGCCAACACTGCAAGATGTTTCCACTTCCTGGTTCCTGTGCAGCATATATTTAAACGGGAGCTTAAAACTGCATCAAACGTGTTCTCGTCTATTGCAGCGTTGCATCATCAAACCCCCGTAAAAGACGTATAAATACGTGGGAGCAAGCGGTTGACTTGAAAACCAAAGTATAAACACGTCTTTGGTAGCGACGCGTCTTTATCACGCACACGAACGTTCCGTTGTCAAAGTACAGGAATGAATTATCTTTATCGTATAAACTGTACTATTATTCCCTGTCTGATGTCTTCACAGTGGTGTCGGCAAAGCCGCAGTCTCCCAAGCTGCCGAGCCGTCATTCTCGGGTCAGCTCCTTCGTGGAGGTGACGGCAGACGGCCTGTCCAGTGAAACCAAAAAGACGGGCAAACGCACAGGACACCTGGAGCTGCAGTGGAACGAAGACCTCACTCTGTGAGAACCTTTGTTGTACTCCTCAGACATTTGACTTTGAGCTTTACTGATTTTGTCCAATCACGATGGTTATTGTTTACGTCTGCATTTTCATTTGATACCAAATTGAAAGGGAAAGTTAAACATGATTAATCAATATTAAGTACAAAAATACATACAACCAGCAATAAAGCCTCCTTTTTTGGGAGAACCCTCACTCCCCCCACCAGGCGTGCACACGCGGCACAGGGAGGGATTAGCCGGCATTAATGAAATCTTCCAAGATCAAACACATGAGAGTTGGCGTACCCCACTTTGAAGAACCTAGGATTTACATGACGCATGTTCAACAATGAGAGGATTTGTTGTTGTTGTTGTTGACGACCCATAAAATTGCCTTGTTTTGACATTTTCCAGGAACGTGACGCCTCAGAGTCGCCTGGATTTGAAGCTGTGGAGCTGCCACACGCTGAGGAAAGAGTTGCTGGGGAGCGCCACCATTGACTTGCTGGACACGTTGCACATGCATGATGGCAAGAGTAAGGACGCACTCAACACACACACACATACACACAAAATTATAGTCATAAACACGGAAAATGCAATAAATGCAGACAGGACGCAGTATGCTTCATTTACCGAAATCGGGCGACCCAATGAATCGATAATTAAATTAATTTCCCAACCAATCTAACATCAAAAAATTATTGTCCCTTATTATTTGCCCTATTTGTGTACATGAATATGAATGATTGTTTGTCTATATGTGCCCTGTGATTGGCTGGCGACCAGTCCAGTGTGTACCCCGCCTCACGCCCGAAGACAGCTGGGATAGGCTCCAGCAACCCCCGCGACCCTTGTGAGGAAAAGCGGTCGAAAATGATTAAATTAAATTAAATTAAATTAAATTAAATTAAATTAAATTAAATTAAATTAAATTAAATTAAATTAAATTAAATTAAATTAAATTAAATTAAATTAAATTAAATTAAATTAAATTACTGATTATGTGATGCACTCAATTGTAATCTGATGCATGTTCCATTGAAATAAATAATAAATAATAATATTTGGGTGTACCCTGCCTCATGCCCGAAGACAGCTGGGATAGGCTCCAGCACCCCCCGTGACCCTCATGAGGATAAGCGGTAGAAAATGAATTAATATCATGCATGGGATATTTGAAATGAGGTGTCTTTGGCAAGTAGAATGTGATAAAAAAAAAAAAAAAAAAAAAAAAAAAACCTCAACAGAAAACTGTAGTTACGCCATAAGGCCACCAGATGGCGACAAAGACCAGTAGAGGCCCAACGTTAACACTGAAAAGCAAGGGCACTACAAATGAATAGGACCAATGTGCCTTGCACTGTTTCGGCCGCTATGATGGTGAACACAATCTAGAAATTACATCATAAACATGTCCTCAGCGAGGAATTAATCCAATAGAGGGGCCAAAAGACCACGTATGTCATTTTTCACGTTCCCCAAAAACAAAGATACGTGTTCGACATGTGTGACTGATGTTGATTTAGGGTAGATTTATTCATATTTAAAGACAATTTCTATCAACATTTAAACTTTTTCTTGATAAGTTATGCCTTTTTGCTCAGTTCTCCTACTTTTGCTGGGTGGTCTGCAGGTGGTCCCTGCACTACACTTTGGAAACCCATGCGAGGTGGACCTCCACTCATTCTTCGCCTCGCTCTGTGAATCACCTTTGTTGATCGCTTGTACTTAAAAGGGACCTATTATGTTTATTTTTACTCACTCCTATAGAGCAGCTGCACACAATAACCCACACTGAAAGCTCTCTAGATCAGGGGTCTCAAACTGAATTTACCTGGGGGCCACTGGAGCTAGGGTCTGGGTGAGACTGGGCCGCATCAGGTTTTCCAAAAAAACCCCAACGCATTTATAAAAACAGAAAAATTTCACATTTATACTCTTTTTATTTACAACATATTGCGCAACTGCAGGGTCTTGAGACACATGCTAACTCGCAAACTAGAGAGCTAGCGACCTAAACGGTAGCCTTCAAGTTATTTCCTTTAAACTTAAATAGCCAAAAACTTACCACTTCCACACGGATAGGGAGGATAACTATTAACAGTTATTTAACCTTTAACATGAACATTAATCAAACGTAATCATTTTTTCTGGGTACATGATACCATACAGCATCCATATCAAACTTGCGCGGGCCGCACTAACATTAAACTTTCATATCAAGGCGGGGGCCTCAAACTAGTGACCTGCGGGCCACGTGTTTGAGACCCCTGCTCTAGATCTTCCAGAATGTGCACAGATTCCAGCTTTATTTCCTCGGATTTCCTAAATGGTCTGTTGTTAATTTGAATTCACCTGCGGCCCGCCCACTCTGCTACGATTGGCCACACTCCCAAGCAGAACTTAATTTCTTTCTTTGTAGTTGATCGCCCATTCTCTTCCGTCCTCAGCACATCATGGTTTTGTCTCTTATCTCACTTAGTGGAGAACGTCCAGCTGAGCCTGGCGCTGCAGACGGAGAACAAAGGCTTGGTTGTAGCGGGAGGCGAGCTCAACGTCTGTCTGGACGGCCTGGTTGTTGATCTGGGATCACTGCCCAATGGCAGCGCGGCAGCAGACAGTGAGTCCCGCCCTTTTACACGCACGAACCAACACCACATTCACCAGCGCACGCACGGCCGTTTTCACAGAGATAAGTACTGAGATGTACTTTATATCCACGCCTGTGCGTGCAGTCAAAACAATGTTTTGCTTATTCACTCGTACTAACTAAAAATAGACAGTTTTCTACCCAAAATCCAGATATAATCCGATCTGAAAGGTCACTTCAACACGTCACCGGACCTCATTTAGTTGCCGCGTGCATCAGCAACTTACAAACATAAAATAAAATAAAAATAAAATACAGAGAACATACTAACTCCTTATTTCTAAAATGACAAATACGTCAACTTGCTGATATAGTTCATCTTCAAACAGCCTCACCTCCTACTTCGGTACGTGACAAATTAAATTAAATTAATATATTTTATATATAAAATTGTATTTTATTTTAAAATAAAATAAATTTTTTATAACATTTTATAAAATTATTTTATTAAAAAAAATTAATAAAATAACATTTTATAAAATTTTATGTTATTAAAAAATAAATAAATAAAAGAGCATTTTATAAAATTTTATTTTATAAAAATTAATAAATATTTTTTTAAATAAAAATAAAATTTTTATAAAATTTTATAAAATTTAAAATTAAATTATATTAGAAAAGCAGGTATGGTACCCATTATGGCATTGGATGCTCATATCATCTTGTCAAATAAAACTAAAAAAATTTAAAAAAACTACAAAAAAAAATATTATATTATGAAAGCAGGAAGTGAACAAATGTAACAGTTACTGATTGTAAAAGTACCAGATGGAGGGGTAGGATTTAATAAGCTTTGCTTCTTCCTACTCCTTTTGGACATGTGGAACTGGGAACTGATTATGGGATGCACTCAATTGGAATCTGATGCATGTTCAATTACCATTACCAAATAGAGTTAAACTCACATTTTGCAATGCTTTTTATGGAACAGCATATCTGTGATATGTTGAAATATGCCTGCCTAATACTGAAAGATGCAAATTTGACATATCCCGTTTGAACGCGAACACGCATGCCAGCATGACAGACTCGTGATAACATGCCTAACAGTGTGCGGACTCATGGAAAGTACATTTTGTGTGTGTCCAGCTTATACGTGTACCTCTACAGGTCTACAAAGTATTCAGTATTCAGAGGTGAAATCTTCCCGCTGTGTTTCCCCAAACCGCCAATCCAATATGTGTTTACGAAGCCTGCTGCTGCGGGAAATGAGCAAAACCTCCAAACTAACAGAGCTGCGTTCACAGTCGGAACAGAGAGCGCCACAGAGCAAGCGGCTGAATGCAGGTCACTATGAGCTATGCATAAAGGCAGCTTACATGTACTTCGCACACGCACACATTCATGAAGGGGAAAAAAAACATACGTGGCGGCGTGTGCGTTTGCACACGCGCACACGGCTCCGTGAATATGAGGCCATAAAATGTTCAAATGCACAAAAGAACACAGTACCTCTACTTTAAGTGAGCACATTTCTGTTCACCAGCCCCCCCAACCCCCTGCCCCCAAAACACACACACACACACAAGCGCTTTCATCCCTGCCACTGCAACCTAGGAAAGGGAACCCCCCCCTCTTCCACCGTGCGCACTGCTCAGGATCACAGGAGGCCATTGTCCTGCTGTTAGAAGTCAATTACGCAATTCCCTGCAAC